>NW_015162505.1:686344-711472 GCF_001447785.1 Gekko japonicus
CTCGGTCACGCACGCCAGGTCGACCTGTTGTTCTACCACAAAATCCCAAAGGACTGCAGTCTTGTTATTAATGGACCTGGCGTTGCACAACACCAATGACGGAGGGGGGTTAGAAATCCTGGCCCCACTGCCAGCCACCCTTGGGATGGGCCGTAAGCTGGAAGGGTGCTAAGCCATTCTGTTTCTCCGCAGCCTTCCCTTACTAATCTGCCTAGGCCCACCGCAAAACTTCCCCCTCCCCACAAGCACCGGAATATACTGGCCAAGCATGTCACACAGGTCGGTCTCCACTGAGCTTCAGACCGCCGATGACCGGATGGCAGGTGAGGCCACAGAGTCCAATCCCTGTGCAACAGAAAATCTATCTAATTTCCCTGCTACTAACAGAACTGAATGCCATTAAACAACTACTAATCTAATCTAATTTAACTGATCCTACCAGGAGACCTAACTACTTCCATACAATCTAACTCCCTGGTAATCACAATCAACATATGGAGCAGAGGTCCATCAGTGGCTATTAGCCACAAGGTATAGATAGGAACTCTGGGGCAAGTGATGCACTGTATTCTTGGTGCTGGGGGGGGGGGCAACAGTGGGAGGGCTTTTAGTGTCCTGGCCCCACTGCTGGACCTCCTGATGGCACCTGGTATTTGTGACAACTGTGTGACAAGAGTGTTGGACTGGATGGGCCATTGGCCTTATCCAACACTGGCTTCTCTTATGTTCTTATGTAAACGTTGGTCTGAACAGTATCTATGACCTTAATATCTACATTAAAAAGATGGCACATCTAAGTCCTCCAGTTTATCAGTAAACACCTACCCACCACCCCAACATTTCTCCCCTTGCTCTTTGCGTAAATATAGGATTGCCAGCTGCCTGGAGAAAGAATTTCCTGTCCTTTTAATACAGATTTGTGGGATACTATTTACCAGGTGATGTTATCTCTTTTTCCCTGCCATGAAAAGCTTCAGCTGCCCTTTCCCACACATTAAGCTGCCATTGAAGAGACAGGACATTTTTCTCCAGATCTGTTGGCAACCATATCTAATGTTTTGGAGGTGGGGGTGGGGATGTTCTGGCTCCCATATATTTGTACATGGGGTTGCCATTTCTACTTTTTGTGGCAAACATGGTTACAGCTGAAATGCATGTTATGTGGGAGAGCTATGATAGCTCTTGTAGCATATTTTACAATGTTAAGAAATAGGGTCGGGAAAATCTGGGTTGGGGCAACAACACCAGAGAGTGGGGGTGAGCAGGAAAGGTGGCATAAAAATCTCCTAAATAACAACCTTCAACCACATCCCCAATAGTTTTTTGGGGGGTGGGGGTGGGATCATTTCTAATACTCCAGATTGAACAGGGGAGAAAGACCTACAATAAAAGTCTGTTTTCCTTACTAGGTGAATTGCTCTTGAGGGGGAGATTAAATATGTTGATAAGGAGGAAAGGGTTGAATGCACTCTCTTGTGCTCTTCCCCAGTGGCTCTCATGCTCTTCCCCAGTTTTGTTGTTGTTCAGTCACACAGTCGAGTCTGACTCTTCGCGACCCCATGGACCAGATCACGCTAGGCCTTCCGGTCTTCCGCCATCCTCTGAAGTGTGCTCAACTTCATGTTCGTTGCATCTATGACACTGTCTAACCATCTCATCCTTTGCCGTCCCCGTCTTCTTTGACCTTCAATCTTTCCCAGCATCAGGGTCTTCTCCAGTGAGTGCTCACTTCTCATTTGGTGGCCAAAGTATTTGAGCTTCAGTTTCATTATTTGGCCTTCCTTATTCTAATACATTGAGAGACCTGATCATTAGTCTCCCAAGCACACAATGTGTAGGTCAGTCCTGAGAGCAGAAGTGCACATGGGAGAATCTCATATGCCTACCTACACTCTTCCTTGTTTTCCCCCCTTCCCTTTTAACATTCTTTCTCTGAAAGAAATAAAGTCTGTTTTGCTTCCTTGACCCCAGGTCTTTGGGGACCCAAGGACATTGTTCTAAAAGTCACAGGAACTAAATCATCACTCCTCAGACCTGTTGATTTACAGGTTAGACAGGCTTTGCTTTCCTTTTACCCCAGAGTAACACTGAAAGTTTACTCAGACCTGCTGATCTCATATGCTTTTATGTATTTATTGTCCCCAGCACAAAATGTGCCTGATTTCAGCATTGCTTGGTTATTTGCCAAGCACAAACAGAATACAAAATAAAGCCATGTCTCTGAGGTTATTGGGAAGATATCAAGACAGAATGTACAAGAATACATTCCCCACTCCCCACAGGACTTTCTAGCCTATTATATAGTTCCAGTTCTTGCTGTAGATGAGCATACAGAAGTAGTATCATCAAAGGTGTTGTCAAGGATTAAGAATTGTAGCATAACTTTTCATGAACCGGAGCCCATGAGAGCCTGGGACATAGTAATATTGCTTTGTTTGTTTGTTTTTAAATTGCACAGGACACATTTCTCCCCAAATGGATGCCATATGATTCTACACAAGCTTCATCAGACTGATGTTCTATTAGACTGGGGTCCCCAAACATTTTGAGCCTGGGGGCACCTTTGGAATTCTGACACAGGGTGCGTGGGCAGAACCATAAAATGGCTGCAGTGGGAGGTGGAGCCACACACGGAAGAAGCTCAAGTGCTGGGGAAAAGAGGGGTCATTAAAATATACTGGGAGAGTGGGTTGAGAAACAATAGAAAAAAGACTGTGGTGGCAGCTGCTGCTGAAACAATGTAATTTTAATCTGCATAGCCAGTCAGAAGCCCTGCTAGGCAATAACCGCACCTGACCACACCCACTTTCTGAAGACCCTTGGTGGGCACCTAGAGAGCTATCAGTGGGCATCATGGTGCCCATGAACATCATATTGGGGACCTCTACATTAGACCACTACGTTAGACCAAAGTTGTCAGCTGTCTGACAAAGCCTACCGAGAACCCAGTGAAGCATGTACATCCTGTCCTCTAAGTTAATCAGTCGGCTGGTTCTCCACAAGTCAGCTCAAAGTAACAGAGCTGATATTAGGGCACCACACGTAGACTGGCCAGCACTGAGTAAAGGAGCAAAATAAACTTCCTTCATACAATTAGAACATATCCTTTTAGTGAGTTTAGGTTTGATAAAGTTGGGTGTTTCCTCTTCCTGGTGAAGTTATCACTTCACCAAATTGAAGTGAGACTGTATTTCAGCTTTGCTATCATCAGTACCCACATATAGGCAGCCTGAAGCAGTCAATCAGCTTTAGCTATGGAGATCCCAAAAGAAGATCCTAGCAAGTACAACAGGTCCACCCACCACTGAACTACTTACCATCCTTACCAAGCTTCTTGGATCAAAAAGTGTGATAGAAACATGATAAATAGTTTGGCAGAGGAGGGTGCCAGCTAGCTGTTTTGGTGGTGGGTGATGAGGTGCATTACAAACACTCGTCTTGTAAGTTCCCAGCATGCACAACAGTATTTAAATTGCAGCATAGTAATCACTCAGAGCTACTATTTCTGCTGCATGGGACTGGCTGGGCCTTTATACTAAGCCATGACCTTTAACCCTAAATCCTGCTGGGAAGACCACTCTGGCTCATGTGACCTGATTCTTAGGTTGCTTCCGTGCGTGCTCATGTTTCCTTAAAGCAAGAGGTGAGTTATGAAAAAGTCTTTGTATTGGTTTGCAAAGAAGATGATCTAGCAGTAGGGTTGCCAAGTCGGTTCCATGGTGCAGTGGGGTAAATTTGGGCAGTGTCCAGGAGTCCATGGGGTACCATAGAGTTTTGAGACTGATTGCTAGAGCATAGCCTGGCGACGTGCCCAGCGTGATGACGTCACCTCCGGGTGACATCATCGCGCCGGGCACATCGGCCCAAAACGGGCACTTTGGGAGTGGGATACTCCCCGCCATCCTGATCCGGACCGGCAGGTTGGGGGCCCTTTCAGAGGGAAACCCCTGCCCCCCTGGGGGACTTGGCAGCCCTATCTAGCAGTCCTATCTAAACAAGTCAAGAAAGGACAGGACAACAGCATGTAACTAATATGAAGCCCAAAGTACACAGAGCTAATTGTTCAAAAGTAGATGGAATAACACTTTTAAGATAAATAAATAAGACCTTGATTCTCCATGCCTCTCTTTTTCCTGCCTTTGTCTTTCTCTGTCAATTGCTAGGTTCCAGGTGAGGCCTGAAGTTCACCTGGAATTATAGCTGATCTCCAGACTACAGAGATCAGTTCCCTGAGAGGAAAAGGTTTTAGAGGGTGAGATACATGGAACTACATCTCTGCCAAATTTCTTCATAAACTGCCCCCAAATCTCCAGCAATGTGCAAAGTCGGAATTGGCAACTCTTAAACTCCCTTCCCCATTTCCGTTCTGAAAATGATTTCCAGAGATCTTGTTCTTTTTCTTGTTCAGTTTTATAGGTCATTGGGCTAAATATTAGGGTTGCACCCTTCCAGGTGGTGGCTGGTGATCTCCCAATATTACAACTGATCTCCAGGTGACAGAGATCAGTTCCCCCGGAGTGATCAGAGAGAGAGGCTGTATCAAAATTTCCTTGACAGCAAAGATCCAGAAGTAGCAGATGAACTACTCCATGAACTTGACGCTGCATGTAGACAAAAATGAACTGAAGCGACTGCAAATTTGGATTTCAGGCACTCCAGTAGGAAAGCCTAGAGTATGCTGAAAAAACTAGGTGCAAGCCCACCTGTGCTCCAAGGAAATCTGGAGGTAACCTCAAACCAGGTAGCTGCCCGACAGGTATCCCTATCCAGAGCTCCAATGGACCAAGATTTTACAATCAGGATAAAAAAAGAATTCCAAATTTTGAAATGCACCTGCCCTGAAGACTGTGAGCTGTCAGTGGATTTCAGTGCTGATGAGATTATTAAGTCACTGAAGGATATCAAGAGTGGAAAGGCACTGGGCTTTGACTGCATCCATAATGATTTCTTGATCAACAGAAGAACATTCACTAAGGAGTGGCTTGCAAAGTTTCTCACTGACATCATGAGAACAGGAAGACTCCCGGGGGAATGCAAGAAAACAAAGATAGTTGCTATTCTGAAACCTGGAAAACCAAAACATCTGGCAGAAAGTTACAAACCTATTTCCCTTCTGAGCTCTTGTTATAAATTCCTGAAGAGGCTAATCCTGAACGGAATCAGTGACAGAATTAATGAACAAGTCCCTATGGAGCAAGCAGGATTTAGACCTTGTCAATGTGTGAAGACCAGGTTCTCAACTTAACAACTTCCATTGAGGCAGGGTATCAGAAATGTCTTAAGACATCAGCAGTCAATTGGACTGCCACTTATGACACAGTCTGAAGGGATGCCCTGTTGTACAAGTTTTTACAAGTTTTCCACCGCAGAACATTATTTCAGCTCTTAAATAACATGCTGAGTGATAGAATTTTCCAAGTAATTATGGGTCAGTCAATTAGTAAGCAGAAGAAACTGAATAATGGTTTACCCCAGGGCTCAGTCCTTGCTCCAGTTCTTTTCAATCTATACATCTCTGATGTTCCCAAGACGATATCCAGGATGTTTGCTAATGTCGACAATACAATGATTGCAGTAAGGCACAAATGAATTGAAAGGACTGAGGAAATACTGACAAGGGACCTCGAAATCTTGGCTGACTACTACTATAAATGGCAGCTCATTCCAAGAGCAGGAAAAACAGAATGCATCTGTTTTCATCTTAATAACAATCTTCCAAACCGTGAACTGAATGTCTCCCTTAATGGCATCCGACTTACACACAACCATACACCTAAGAACATAAGAGAAGCCAATGTTGGATCAAGCCAATGACCCGTCCAGTTCAACACTGTCACACCGTGGCCAAAAATACCAGGTCCATTTAGGAGGTCCACCAGTGGGGCCAGGAGACTAGAAGCTCTCCCACTTTTGCCCCCCCCCCCAAGCACCAAGAATACAGATCATCACTTTCCCCAGACTGAGAGTTCCTATCTATAACTTTGGGCTAAGAGCCACTGATGGACCTCTGCTCCATATGTTTATCCAATTCCCTCTTGAAGCCATCCATGCTTGTAGCCACCTCCAACTCCAGTGTTAATCACTCTTTGGGTGATGAAGTACTTCCTTTTATCCATTCTAACCTGACTGCTCAGCAATTTCATTGAGTGCCCACGAGTTCTTATATTGTGAGAAAGGGAGAAAAGTACTTCTTTCTCTACCTGCTCTGTCCCATACATAATCTAGTAAACCTCAATCATGTCACGCCTCAGGCATCATTTCTCCAAGCTAAAGAGCCCCGAGTGCTTCAACCTTTCTTCATAGGGAAAGTGTTCCAACCCTTTTATCATTCTAGTTGCCCTTTTCTGCACTTGTCCCAATGCTATAATAACCTTTCTGAGGTGTGGTGACCAGAATTGTACACCACTGATTTATGCAGGGGTATTATGATACTGGCTGATTTGTCTTCAGTTCCCTTCCTAATAATCCCCAGCATAGCATTGGCCTTTTTTATTGCAGTCACACACTGTCTTGACATTTTCAGTGAGTTAACTACTACAACTCCAAGATCTCTCTCTTGGTCAGTCTCTGCCAGTTCAGACCCCATCAACGTGTATTTATAGTTAGGATTTTTGGCTCCAATGTGCATCACTTTGCACTTGGTCACACTGAACCCCATTTGCCACATTGATGCCCACTTGCCCATCCTCGACAGATCCCTTTGGAGTACCTCACAATCCTACCTGGTTCTCACCACCCTGAACAACTTTGTGTCATCCGTAAATGTAACCACTTCACTGCTTACTCCCAACTCCAACTCATTAATTAACAAGTTAAAAAGCATTGGACAGAGTACTGATCCCTGCAGTACCCCACTGTTTACCACCCTCCACTGAGAAGACTGTCCACTTATATTCACTCTTTGTTTCCTATTAATTAGCCAGTTCTTGTTCCACAAGAGGACTTGTCCTTTTATCCTGTGACTATTGAGCTTACTTGGGAACCTTTGATGAGGAACTTTATCAAAAGCTTTCTGGAAGTCAAGGTAAACAACATCTATTGGGTCCCCCTTGTCCTAATGTTTGTTTACCCCCTCAAAGAACACTAACAGGTTAGTGAGACAAGATCTTCCCTTACAGAACCCATGCTGAGTCTTCCTCAATAGTTTTTGTTCATCAGTGTGCCTACTAATTCTTTCCTTAATAATGGTTTCCACCAACTTACCTGGTATTGACATCAGACTGACTGGCCTGTGATTTCCCGGATCCCCTCTGAAACCCTTTTTAAAAGATAGGAGTGACATTAGCTACCTTCCAGTCCTCAGGAATGGAGGCAGATTTTAAGGAAAGATTACATATTTTTGTCAGGAGATCCACAAGTTTACATTTGAGTTCTTTCAGAACTCTTGGATGTATGCCATCTGGGCATGGTGATTTATCAGTTTTTAAGGTGTCTGTCAGTCTTGGGACCTCCTCTCTTGCCACCTCAATCTGACTCAGGGTTTTCAACACCCCTCCCAAAATTATTGGTTCTGGAATGGGCAAGCACTTTTCAATTTCCACAGTGAAAACAGAGACAAAAAATGCATTCAGCTTCTCAGCTTCCCTATCATCCTTCAGTAATGACCCCACTGCCTCCATGGCTGGTTTCCTGCTTCTAATGTATTTGAAGAAAGTTTAACTCTTGGTCTTTATGGTTTTTTGCTATACGTTCCTCATATTCCCTTTATGCCTGCCTGATCACAGACTTGCATTTTATTTGCCACAGCCTGTGTTCCCTTTTATCAACCTCACTGAGACTAGCTTTCTACCACTTAAAGGAATCCTTCTTACCTTTTACAGCTTCCATTACTTCATTTATTAAAAATGAAGGCCTTTTTCTATACCTATTTGTGCCTTTCCTAACCTGCAGAATATATTTTATCTGAGCTTCTAGGATTGTAGTTTTAAATAGCCTCCAAGCGTCCCCAATGGTTTTGACCCTTTTTACTTTTCCTTTCACTTTCCTCTTCACATGTTCCCTCATTTCAGAGATACAAATGTTGAATTCAATAACATTATGGTCACTGTTCCCAAGTGGTGCAATCGCTTTTACATCTCTCATCAGGTCTTGGGCATTATTTAGGACCAAATCTAGGATCACCTCTCCCCTGGTAGGTTCTGTGACTATGTGCTCCATAGCACAGTCATTGAGAGTGTCTAGAAACTCAATCTCTTTTTCCCGACTTGAACACATACCAACCCAATCAATGTGTGGGTAGTTAAAATTGCCTATTATGACATAGTTATTTCATCTAGCCACTATCTTTAATTCATTCATCATTTTATAATCCTCCTCTATCTTTTGATCTGGTGGGCAATAACAAACTGCCAGGGTTAAGATTCCTTTTGAGCCCACTATTTCGACACATAGCTTTTCCAGAAGTGAATCTAATTCTCTTACCTTCTCAATCTTACTGGACTGTATACTCTCTCTGACATACAGAGCCACCCTACCTCTAACTTTTCTCCCGCTATCCTTCCAATATAATTTATAACCAGGGATCACGATATCCCACTGATTTTCCTCATTCCATCAAGTTTCTGAAATACCCACAACGTCTATGTTTTCCCCCAAACCAAGCATTCCAACTCCCCAGTTTTACCTTAGACACTTCTAGCATTTGTAAATAAAGCTCTATAATTCCTCAGGCATGTTATGCCTGCAACCTTCCTCCTGCTGCCTCAAGACCTTGGCATCACCCTGGACAGGACCTTGAGCTATAAACACCATCTTACCAATGTAGCAACAAAAATACGCATGGGAAAAAACATCCTCTAAAAATTATGTGTTACAACTTGGGTTGCATCTGCTACAGCACTTAGATGCTCAGCTTTGGGGTTGGTGTATAGTACTATGGAATATGGTGCTTCAGTGAGGCTCAACAGCCCCCATGTCCACAAGCTTGATGCCCAAGTCAATACAATGAGAACCATCAGCAGATGTATTAAACCCATTTTGACCTATTGGCTACCTACATTGTGCCACATCACTCCCCCACATCTCCAAAGACAAGATGCTCTTCTCTGTGAATATAAAATGATCAAAAACAGTGAGCTGTCCATTCACAAAGACATGGCTGACACGGGCCTATCCAGACTAAGATCCCGACACCCAGCAATAAAATCGCACAAATCCTGCAATCACAAAATTTTGATCTAAGGAATGAATGGTCATGAATATGGATGCAATCAGTTCCACCTGTTATCTATAACCTGATGAACACCAACGAGAAGCCTGCAGGATTTGACTTGCCATGTAAAGCATGGAAGACAGCTAATAGAATACGAATGGGCTTTGGCAGATGTGCTGACCTGTTATTTAAATAGGATTGAAAAATTTAGATGGTATTTAGTGAGATGGTTCGATCTGTCTGCATACACATTGTATCAACTTGGTTACATATTTCATATTATTATATCTTTCCTGTGTGTAATCCTGCCATACAAGAAATAAATAAATCCCCTGGACAAAATGGCTACTTTGAAAGGTGGAATCTATGGCATTGTGCCCTGCTGAGGTCCTTCTCCTCCCCAAACTACACCCTACTCAAGCTCCACCCCTAAAATTTCCCAACCTGTTAAGTATCTACGTAGACCTGGGCTTGATAGACAGCATGTCAGAATTTCTAGGCTATGGTGCCTGTAGTTACCATCTCTCTCCAGGAAGTCTGCATAAAGCCTAATTCAGATCTGATGCTGCCTAAGAAAAGAGGCACCTGTGAGGGGAGGAGGAGGAGAGGAGGAGAATGAATTTATACCATTCTCGGAATCTCAGAGAGGCTTACCAACTCCTTTCCCTTCCCCTCCCCACAACAGACACTCTGTGAGGTAGGTGGGGCTGAGAGAGCTCTTTCCAGAACTGTCCTTGAGAGAACAGCTCTGACAGAACTATGGCTTGCCCAAGGTCATCCAACAGCTGCAAGTGGAGGAGTGAGGAATCAAACCCAGTTCTCCCAGATTAGAGTCCGTGCACTGAAGCACTGCACCAAACTGGCACAGTGTCTCATTCAAACCAAGCTGCTACCTGTACAATGCCATTACAGAGCATGCACAGCTGCTTCATGTGGGTGGCAGCCTGGTTTACATGAGATGCTGAGTAAGTGCAAAAACCCAAGGAAAAGTGCTTTTTTGTGTTAGCCAGCATGAGATTTGAAACAAGTCTGAGTTTTTGCACCAGGGGTGTCTGGAGTGCCACTCACCAGCCTCCTTGGTTTCAATGAGCTATTCATCAGCTTTCAGGGCAGGGTGCCGATGATGCTTCAAGAAGCCCATTGAGAGCCATCCAACCATAGCCAAAATAAATCCAAAGCTTCTCAGCACTGACAAGATGAAGCACCCTGCCCTGCCCTGACCTTAAACAGCCGTGCAGTAACATGCCCTGAGCCCATTTTGTTTCCTCACAACCACACCTACATTGCACCAATGGACTTTTTGACCGTTTCCCATCCAGCAGCAGCAAATGCCTTGCCCCAAGGCTCCGTGAGATGTGAGCCTCTGGAGCACTGTGGCATATATTCCTTATGGTGAAAAAGGGAAATATTGAATCATTCATCCCATCCACTCTGTGAAATCACAGACTGGCTCAAAAATATATTTAGCATCTTAAATTATTCTCCATGCTTCTTTGTCGCTATAGATCTCTCTCTCTCTCTCCCCCTCCCCATAAGCAATTAGGATTTGCGATGTGTACTTTAACTAGCAAGAAGAATGCCATTCATACAGACAGACAACTATGAATTTATGACAGTATTAACCATGTCAGCCATCTAGTACATGCTGTGACCTTCTCATTCAGCAGCTGTTCTGACAGTTTTTGTTGTTGTGAAGCTATCCTGCTTTTCCAGCAGGAAACTTAATGACAGGTGGTCATTATTCACTACTGATTGTTCCCTTATTTTTGAGCCCACAGCTTACAGTGCAGTCAGCATCTGAGCTTGTTCCTCACTACCTGCAAACTCTGGGGTCTCTCCATTTTAAGCAAGTGCACACACAAAGTTTTAGCACATGGGAACACGCAGCCCTATGTTGTGCTGAACATCTTTCTAACAGTTTCAAAAGGTTCTTAGCTTGCACTCCATGTATAGAGGAAAAATCCACAAAAGTATACTACCATATAAATAAAATGACAGCTGTCACTTTGTAGGAAGAGTTTGTGATGGACATAATCAATGCTCAAACAGCAATCATCTGTTTGGGATGGGGTGTATATTGGCAGGGCAACATATTAGACATCTTGTTATCCTATTAAGACCGAAATGTTAATGTATTTAGATATTTCTACCTGGCTTTCCTACCCAATGGGGACCCAAAGTATCATTCTCCCTTTCTCTATTTTATCCACACAACAACCTTTGTAAGGTAGATGAGGCTGAGAGAACCTGATTGACCCAAGATCACTTGGCAAGCTCCATAGTAGTGCAGGATTTCCCAGATCCTAGTCTGAACTCTAACCACTACACAACAATGATGTATGCCTTGTCCCAATGCAAGGCTCTCATGCACACTACCCAGCAAGTAAGCTCTGCTGATTGCTGAGGGACTTATTTCCACATCCACACACATAGGTCCAGGACTCACAGCTTGCCCTCATTAGACAAATTGGTTTCCAGTCACCTAGTGTAGATAGATACCAGAAGCAGGATACAGCCCTCTGTTTAAGCTTGGAACAAAGATATACAGCTGAGTTTAGAATGAGTCAAAGGGGGGGGGGAAGCATACTTCAGATGGTTCTGAGCTTGTCAAGAGAATACTGTTCAAGAAATCAATCCTATTCCTTTCAAAAAATGCTGCTGCTGCTGAGAAGAGAAAAGTGAAGCAGTTCTCTCAGTGTTACAAACGGTTAACCAGGCAGGAAAGCAGGAGGTTTGGTATAATCACTTTTCTGTCAGCTTTACTAAACAAGGAGAAACTCTTCCTGCTTGTGATTGTTTGGTAAAAGAGATGAGGGGGAATGAGAGCTCTTCATTGTCTCTGCAGCACATCTCCCAAGCCTTTAACTCCGTATTATCACTAAGCAACATCTCTTGAAGGAAACAATAAAGGCTGAAGGCATAATCCTACACACAGCTGTGCTGCTTGAAGTCCGGTTGAATTTCCTGGGGTAGAAGCAGCTTAGCTGTGTAGAGAATTGCAACTTCACACAGAGAGAAGCATGAACAAAGAAGGAGGGGGAAGAAAACCCTCATATACACCAGTTGCTAATATCTATCAACCTTACAGTTGTTGTTTTAAGTTAACAGAAATTAGAAGACAAGTTACAACACATTGACCCAAAAAACTTACCTCCTTTGCTTTTCTGCTGACCCAAACACACTGCAGTGCTCAGCAAGTTCTCCTCAATCACTCTTTAATAGAGCTCCAGGCACCTAAGGACAGTTGTGTATGATTGGGGGGGGGGCATATCACATGGGAAAGCTCTGCATCTGGTCAAACCTGTTCTTCAGTTGTGATGGGACCAGTGGGTGTCTCTGCCTGCAAGATTTTCTGATTATACTGGAATGTTGTTCTACGCACAGCCATTCACTGAACTCTATTGCATTTTTATCAAATATGGACAGGTGACTCATCTATATGTGATCTTTTGAAAGTGAATAGGCAAGTTTAAAAAAAGTTGCACAGGTATTCACATAAATCTCAAGGATTGTAACAACTACCAAGCAAGTGTAATGAAAACATTATCCCCTGGAAAAGAAAGGGGAACTTTATCGTACACAGCTGCCTTGTATGACAACAGACCATTGGTCTACCTTGCCCAGTATAAACTAATTGGAAACAGCTCTCCAAGGGTCTCAGGCTGAGATTTTCCCCTGAAACTGCTGCCTCAGACTCTTTTACTAGAGATGTCAGTATTTAAACCTAAGGTTTTCTGTATGTGAACTATGCTGTCTACCATTTAGGAATAACTGAATTATGGGTGGCAAGTGTGTAGGCTTTGGGTTCGCCACCATGAGGTACGTTTTGTGGTGAGCAAGTAGAATATGGCGATCACTGAGACAGGAACTGTGTATAAACAACATAGAAGATTATTTATAGGTTGGTTTCAAGGAACAAGTCAGCAGTACAGGTCTTCGGGTAGTCAGAGAAGAAACTTGTCTGAGGCACATAAATTTAAGCTAGCTATGGCATCAGAGTGTGATTTGAATTTTCTTTAATGTTTTCAGGCACAAACAGGCTTTTACTGACTAGTCACTAGGCTGGGTCCTCTCTTACACACACTGGATTCCAGCGCTCGGGATGTCAACATCCGGGTGGGACCTGGGTATCCCCCAGAATTACAGCTCATCTCCAAACTACAGAGAACAGTTCCCATGGAGATGCTGGATGCATTGGAGGGTGGGTTCCCCCATGGCATTGTACCTCCATGGGGTCCCTGTCTTCCCCAGGGTCCACCCCAAATCTCCAGGAGTTTCCCAATCTGGATCTGGCAACCCTAGGGTTGCTAGGTACCCTCCTTCTGCTGGCAAGGGGAATTGGGGGTGTTCGGGGGCAGGTGAGGATGGCGGCAATGTGATAGGGTTGCCAAATCTCCCTTACCTTCTCGGCGGGGGATCCCTGGCCATCTTCTGGTGTGCGTGCGCGCCGCATCTACGTCACCCGGATGTGACGTCACACGCTGGGGCGGGGCCACAGCCATTTGACGTTACATCCGGGTGACGTGCACGCGGGGGTGGGGTTTCCCCTGGGCCCCGATTCCGCGGGGGCGGAAATCGGGGCTCGAAAGCGGGGGGAAATCCGCCCCCCGGGGGCATTTGGCAGCCCTTCAATGTGATGATATCACTTCTGGAAGTGGCATCATCATGTCAGCGACATCAAGGTAACACCCTTATTTGTTGGGCAAAACTCTATGGTAAAGACAGCTACAAACCATAAAGTTTTGCCCAAAAAAGCAGAGCGTTGCTGATGCAATGATGTCGCTTATGGAAGTGACATTAGTGCATTGCCAACATCACACAGGGGTGTCCGTTTGGGGGTTGGGTCTCCCCCACTGGCCAGCGTGCTGTCAGCAGGCCATAGCCTGCAAAAGTGGGGGATTCCCCCATCCCGACCATGAACCTGGCAAGCCTAGGCAACCCTTCCCCCCCATCCTCCAACACTGACCTTGGGGGGGGGGGGGGGCCGGGGGGGGTGCCAGCAACCCTAAGTTCCACCCACACCAGCCTGCCGTTACCCAACAGTCAAACTAAATGGTATGAGGTCTGCTCATTACCAGAGACAGGCCTAACAATCAAGTACTCTAGTCACTCTGTTCTCTCACAGAGGTAGAGCTAAACCACTTTACCACACTGCCAGGAAGAGCTACCTTTCACACTGTCTGCTATTTTACTGAGGCAGACCCAGATTGTCACTGCACTGTCTCCCTGAGGCAGATCTGAACTCCCTCTGTGCCCTCTCTGAAGCAGCTCTGACCTACCTGCTGCTGCGCTTCCCTCCAACATTCCATCCCCCTTCTAAAAGGTGACCGGATTCTGGAGCAGCACTCCCATAGGCTCAGTTGAGATGCTGTTTTCCCCTTCAGGGGCAGGAACCCTCCTGTCTGTCACACTTTGTGTCTCCAAGGAGCCTTTATTCAGAAATAGCCAACATGTTGTGATTGGCCTCAGCACCACATGGCAGCCATTTTGTGGTAACACTCACTCTCTTTTCTCAATAGGCTCACTGAGACTGGGGGGACCACTGGTGTCTGCTATCATGGCACAGAAATGGGAAGTTGCGACTGCTCTAGGCCGGTGATAGAGCTCATCTCCATAGCTTGGAAAATATTGTCTGTTGATTTCCAGGTTGCCAAAGGCCTAGGAAGAAGTCAGGTTGCCAGTTGGCCATGCCAGCAGGATTAGAACCTTAGTGGAGATTTTTCCATTGATTTTAAAGTTTCTGTCTTTTTCTGGAAGGTTGCAAGTACTTTTAACAGATGTGTGACAGGCAGAAGTTCATCTGGTGCACAGCTTCCTCCAGTATGTAGAAACAACTATGGGGAGAGTTTTGTCTGCCAGTGTGAAGGCTAACACATTTCTTTCCCACCTCCTCCTCATGTACCAATGCAAAGAAAGGTCACTGCCTACACTTTGGAGACTCAGCAAACTCCACATCATTTCCCTAGTATTCCTAGTGGGGAATGTAGAAAAATTATCTTGCTGTCTTCAGTAAAATCAGAGAAGAAGGTTGGAAAGAGTATTTGATCTGTGACTTTATCTTTTCACAAGAAGCATAAGTTGGGGAGGGACCTGCTTCCATTTTAGCACCTGAGATAGCCTCAGCCTCTAGTTGTCAAAAAACAGATGGTTCATCACCCACTAAATGTTTCCTCAATCTGCTGTGTAAGGCCATTTTACTCACCCATTGGTAGGGCCAATGTAAGTGTCTTATACTTGCATTCCCCCTCCTTCAGTTTTTCTTTCTTTGGTAATGTTAAATAAAAAGAAGGAAGGAGGTGGGGTAATTTTGCCAAACTTTATTTGAGAGATTAATCAAATGGCCATATTTATATGATGAAAGCAATGCCACAAAATAGAAGAGGAAGAAGAAACTGGATTTATACCCCGCCCTTCACTACCCGGAGCTTACAATCCCTTTTCTTTCATCTCTCTACAACAGACACCCTGTGAGGTAGATGGAGCTGAGAGAGCTTTTTCAAGAACTGCCCTTGAGAAACCAGCTCAGAAAGAACTTGTGATTGATCCAAGGTCACACCAGCAGCTGCGTGTAGAGAAGTGGGGAATCAAACCCAGGTCTCCCAGATTCGAGTCTGCACTCTTAACCACTACACCAAAATGGCTTCCAAAATACACTTTGTCTATGGTTTTGGGTGCTGAAGGGATCTTGCAAATGCCCTGATATATGCCAGAATTGTGACTTACCACCTACTAGTTATGACTGCAACATATGTCAAAGCATTTAAAAGATCACTTCAGCTCAATTAAATCCACCGAGAAAAAGTCACTGTCTGTTGAGTCCTGTGAACTGACCAAAATGATTTCATACATGGGCATCATTTAGAGACTCCAACTGATCAGAGGAAAAACTAGCCTGATCTTCTCATGTATTTTAACACGGCCTCAGTTCTGCAAATAATCAAGGTGAAGCTCTTTATGGCATCAAAGAGATAAAATTGTTTGCTGATATCTACAGACTTAGGCCCAGGAGCGGGGTCTGACATTTGGAAAAACTCCACACAGCATCCATGGACAATATCAGATGGACACTCAGATGATACACAAGGTATAAGCATTGTTTTACTACATGATATCCATATATGAAATTACTGTATGCCAAGCAGCCCACAAAGGTGAGATGGCCAACTTTTGGGGAGGCAAAGCTTAACATCTGCTTGACAAGTAGAGAACCCATCACTGCATCTCCAAGAGACTCAGAAAACTTTATTTCTTGAACTTATACTAGGGTTGCCATGTTACCACCACCCCCAACCACCAGCAGGGGATGTGGGGGAGTAGGGTTGCCGGATTGATTTGCGGATGGAGCCTGGGGAGGACAGAGTCTTCAGTGGGGTGCGATGCCATAGAGTCCACCCTCCAAAGCATCCATTTTCTTGTGGGGAACTGATCTCTGTAGTCTGAGTTGTAATTCTGGGGATCCCCAGGTCCCACCTGGAGGCTGGCACCCATAATTTCTACTTTCTAGAAATAGTTTCAGATGATAGCCATACTGGTCTGTAGTAGAATGGCTAGTCCAGTAGCTCCTCAGGAACCAATGAGATTTTCTAGCAGAGTCGCCAGCTCTGGGTTGGGAAGGTTTGGGGGGGGGGGAAGAGACCTCAGCAAGGTACAATGCCATAGTTGACCCTCCAAAAAAAGCCATTTTCTCCAGGGAAACTGATCTGTATCATTTGGAGATCAATTCCAGGCCCCACATGGAGGTTGCAGCACAAAACAAAAGGGATCACAGATATCCAAAGGGAAAAAAAAACACAAGCAAACCCTGTGATATGAACAACATTTATAAGATTTACATTGCTTTTCTAAAACTTTAAAAAATTGCAACAATTTCTCCAACATTCTCACTTATACAATATTGTAAAAAAGTCCACATAGTCCAACATAATGAGTACCCGGTTGTGAACTCATTTCAGCTTTACAGTCTTCCTCAGATATAATCCTATATTTAAAGGAGGTGTCAGCTTCTTAATCCAGCTCAGTATTGTAAATTCTTAATTTCCTTCATAGTGGCTAGATTCTCAAAGCGACATGTAAGGGATTCTATCCTGAAAGCAACTACAGGAACACCCTTGAAAATCGGGGACAACACTATCAGGATTCTAAAAGACATTTCATTTAAGATAAGACAAAAGAGAAAGAAATATAAAGATGTAATCTTTTTTCTTCAAACAAACAGCATTGTCTACAGATGGTTAATTCCAGAAGGGGTCATTTTCAAACTACAAGATAAAAAAGAAAAGATTGACTCTGTTTTCAAAGCATGTGAGTTCCTGAGAGTGCAGCTGGGAGAGCCAGCCGAGGTTGAGAAGGAAGAAGACAGCAAATCCAGTGGCGAATTGGACTCAGTGTCTTCTGACGAGGACTCTATTTCTGATAAGGGGGCGGCTGCCCCCAAGCGTACATATAAATTGAGAATTAGAAAAGATGAGACAAAATGAAGGCTGAAGGACTCTGAATTGTGCCTTTAAACTTTAGTTTTATTGTGGGATGCTCTGGGGGTTCTCTTAAATGGATAAAACATTGGATAAAAAGATAAAAAAATTAGCATAGCCGACTATGTTCAAAGTAATACTAGCAATTTAAGATTAACATTTATATAAGCTGTTGTTATGATCTCCTGTACTTGGGGTTTTAGTTAGTTATGGTTTTCTTTCCTTTCTCCCTAGATGTAGTTACCCCTTCTCAATTTTTCGTTGTAGTTTGTAGTCTATTAAAAAATGCAATGAAAAATCCCCTCCAGGGGGCTTAAAAACAAACAAACATATTCTCCAGAAGACATGGGGTGAATATGAAGCACACCCACAAAGTGTGACTTTGCCCCCAGAGCTAAACTAAACAGCTGCTATGTGACTTTAAAAAAAATTAAATACATCCTCTATGGCACCACTTCTAAAGGGGAGATTGTCACAGTGGAGAGGCCTTTCTTATCCTTCTTTTTAGGCTATCTTGTTGCCTCCTGGGGAGGCAGGAAAATGGAAATCTCTCTCTGCCATGACAGAACCTGTCCCCATTCAAAAAATACCAACAAAGCAAAAATACTGACACTGACATGGAAATACCGCAGGGAAGAAGAAGAAGAGGAGGAGGATTTATACCTCGCCCTACACTCGGAGTCTCAGAGTGGCTTACAATCTCTTTCCTTTCCTCTCCTTACAACAGACACCCTGTGAGGTAGGTGAGGAGGGGCTGAGAGAGCTCTGAGAGAACTGCTCCTGAGAGAACAGCTCTGAGAGAACTGTGACTGACCCAAGGTCACCCAGCTGGCTGCATGTGGAGGAGTGGGGAATCAAACCCGGTTCTCCAGATTAGAGTCCACCACTCTTACCCACTACACCAAACTATAAATATATAGTTTAACCCCACAGATGGGGTTGAGGTATCAATAGGAAAGCAGATTAAAAATACCCATAGTTGGAATGGTTTCATATGGTCATGGTGGGGAATTATGGATCTTTGCAGACAGTTTAGGTATTCTCCACTTTGAGGTTCAGCAGTTGACTGCATTTGGACCAAACCTGGTCCCTTGAGAAGCACCATTTTTCCTTCGTCAGCTAACAGAAGGGATCTGTAGCAGTAGAATCTGCTGGCAAGTCAGCTGACGGGGTGAGGCTGAGGTGCCAGCTCACCACCCCTTGCCCTCTTCAAAGTGCCTTTCTAAGAAAGCAGCTTGCTGCCCACAAGTCTGGTCAGGGGTGGCTGGCCACTGGGCAAACCATGTCTAAAACCACAGAACCTGTCAAGCAGTATATCTACTGTGTTTCCCCGAAAATAAGACACTGTCTTATATTTATTTTTTCTCAAGAAGACACAATAGGGCTTATACCACAAATGCATAGAAATCCTGCTAGGTCTTATTTTTGGGGTAGGTCTTATTTTTGGGGAAACAGGGTAGGTGCATTCAGCTTCTTTCCAAAGCAGGGAACCCCCTTGCTCTCAAGGACTAGGCACTATGAGCTCATTGATGTGATTTCTGAAAGCAGCTAAGCAAAAGGGGGCAGGGAGGCTAAAAGTACAATGAGTGGAGACCCAAAATCCCAAAACCACAACTCACCAAGTCATCTGCTTGGCTGCGAGTGATGAATCAGGACTGTATGGTTTGAGCACTGTGGCTACAAAGAGAGGCACTCTAGCTGTTTTGGAGTGTTTGTTGGTAGTATATCAATATTGCAAAGGTTTCAGACAGGTTTTTAGTTGAAATCCCCTTCTTAAACACAGCAGGGTGTGGAGAATGGAATGGAATGGAATTCGCTTCTTTAATGCCAGTATTGTTTGGCAAGAGGCTGCTTTCTGCCAAACTAGCTTAGCAAGGGAACAATGTGATGGCTTGGTCGGATAAAGAAGCAGCCTAGGCTCGCAAGGGGAGAAACAGTGATTCGGTTTTAGAAAGAGAAAAGTTGAGATGTGTGCTCACAACACTGAATTGTGCTATGGCGCTAGTCCACTTGAAGCACATTTGATAAAGCTTATGACAAATCAGCCAATTAAGAGAGACAGACATAGGGTTACCAGCTCCAAGTTGGGAAATACCTGGAGATTTTGGGGATGGAGCTTGAGGAGGATGGGAAGGGGAAGGACTTCAGTGGAGTACAATGCCATAAAACCCACCTTCCAAAGTGGCCATTCTCAACAGGTGAACTGATCTCTGTCACCTAGAGATCAGTTGCATAAATAGCAGGAGAACCCCAGCCACCACCTGGAGGTTGACAACCCAGTGCCCCAAAGTACAATTCACTGGGAAATTTCCCTCCACGAGCTCAATTGACATGAGTGGGAGCTGTGCAAGCAATCTTGTGTCGATGCTTTACTTCAGCATTAGAATGGTATCATCCGCCTTACTGACACAACTGACAGTCAGAGGTTAGTAGCTACTACAAGGTAGGGCATTTACAACATTTAAAAAGAAAACACATTAAATTTTAAAACCATTACTGACAAAACAATTTCAAATCCCTATGAAATCAGCAGAAAAAACCAATCACTAAAACCCACTAGAAATTTTGAAAACTATAATAAGAGAATGACATAAGCAGCTTTGGGTCCCGATTGGGGAGAAAATCAGGATATAAATGAAGTAAATAAATACATAAATAACAGTGAGTACCAGGATGACAAATAAATGACCCAAGTGTGATAAAAACAGAGGACCAATAACTGTCACAGAAAAGTCAGGGCCCAAAACCCCTCTGTTGGTTTTGTTGTTGTTCAGTCGCACAGTCGAGTCCGACTCTTCGCGCCCCCATGGACCAGATCCCGCCAGGCCCTCCTGTCTTCCGCCGTCCTCTGAAGTTGGCTCAACTTCATGTTCATTGCATCTATGACACTGTCTAACCATCTCATTCTTTGCCGTCCCTGTCTTCTTTGACCTTCAATCTTTCCCAGCATCAGGGTCTTCTCCAGTGAGTGCTCCCTCCTCATTTGGTGGCCAAAGTATTTAAGCTTCAGTTTCATTATCTGGCCTTCCAGGGAACAGTCAGGGTTGATTTCTTTTAGGATTGACTGATTTGATCTTCTTGCAGTCCAAGGGACTCTCAAGAGTCTTCTCCAGCACCATAGTTCAAAAGAATCTATTCTTCGGCGCTTGGCCTTCCTTATAGTCCAACTCTCACAGCCATAAATGACTACTGTTGGTTTTAGCCTTTTCCTAAGACTTTCTGGAACAGAAACTGGTCTTGACTGAATTCCGGAAGGTTACCAGAGATGGGGGCTGACTATGCCTCTAGGTGGGGGCAAGGAATTCCAAAGCTTGGGAGCTACAGATGAAAAGTCTCTCCCATCCCTTGTGCCCCTCCTACCTCACCCCAGGTGAGGCTGCGACACAGATTAGGCCAGCCCTAAAAGATCTTAGAATATGGACACAGCAGTCCCTGAGATGTCCCTGGCCAAGGACATGTGAGGCATTTTAGGTCCAGCTATACCTTACGAAGTCCTTGTGTTTATTGGGGAACCACACAAGGCTTTTGCATAATGGGACTTTGATGCCTCAAGACACATACCATGTCTTTTCTGTTTATGTCAACAGCAGGTGAGGACAAATGGCTTTAGCCTCTCCCCCCCCTGCTGTTTTTGCATCCTCAAATATCCCCAGGGTACCACTATTATTATGAAACTTACAGGCAGCCAAATAAGTTAGGTGATTTTTACAGTGGAGCAAATAGGCCAATGGAGCTAATTTGAGGGTGAGAAAACAGCAGGGGAAAGGAGAGGCTAAAGCTGCTTGTCTCTCTCTGCTGTACCCACAAACAGAAAAGAGCTGGTGTGGGTACCACTGCCAGCCCTCACCAAACACGAGGACTTTGGAACATGTACCTGGACCCTTAATGTCAACCCCAGCCTTCAATAGGGCCTGGAAACAAAGTGGCATCCAATAAAACTGCGACAAAACAGCGGGACGTGTAGTGAGCTATCTTCTGTGCCAGATGAAATTTTATGAACTGCCTTCAAAGACAGCCTCACATAGAACATGTTCTAGTAGTCTAACCTAGATCTTACTAAGGCATGTATGACCAAGGCCAGGTGAGTTCACTTTTAAAAAATCCCTCTCACAGAGAGAAGCACATATTTCCCCTCCACTACCATTTAATCCTTGCAAGACAAGAGTAAGAAAGTCCCAGTGTTAAACAGGAAGTTTCATGGCAGAATGAAGAATCACACCTTCACCATGCCAGGCCTACTCCACCTGCTACACTCCGCTGGTTCTCAGATGTAATGATAATAATGCAATCTGGAAACTCCTTTCTACTTGAACAAGGAATTCTAGGGTTTTAGCCACACACACACCCTTTCTTGATTTTCTTGCATCGTTTAAAGGTCACCATGTTTTTCTATAGATACATAAATTCCACACACCAAAGACAACACAGCCCTGCTGTACAGGGATGAGGAAGAGGTGTGGTCAAAGGCTCATACACGTTGACAAGTCACAATGGCTGTCTTTCAACTCACTCCAGTCCCTGATCTATCATTAGAGTTGATGTGAGTACACTAATTATGTCGAAGGAGAAAAATATGATAAGACTCCAACCTGATATACAAATACCCCGAAACATTCAATTCTAGTACAGCTTTAGGCTCCCAGGATAGATTGAATACCCCTCTCCCGGATTTCTTTGCTTTTCAGGAAACATTTCCACCATATTCCCTCTATCCAGGATACCAGGGGTTTTTCTTAACACGTGACTCACAGAAAGGCTGTCTGCAATGCATATTATGGTACAGCCATTTCAGTGGAGAATCCTTTTGGGTGATGAATCAGAATAGTATCCCTGTTCACTAGGGGCTTTCTTCTCTTCCTGTCCCCATCCAGAGAGGCCCGGGGCACTTCCAGGTTTTGAGGCCCCTTAGCCATAATAAAATGTCAAAAATTACAAAATTTGATATGCAAAAAAACTTGTGAAACTTAGCAATTGCTAAAAAAATATTAAGTATCCAAATTTGTGTCCCCCTTTGAGCTTGAGGCCCAAGTTGAAAGGCCTGCCTGCCCTCTTTGATTGACCCTGTCTCCCCACCCAGTTATTTCAGAAAATGTTTTGTTATTTTATGTTCCACGTGCCCCTTTTTTGCTGGCTGCTTCCCCCCCCCCTCATTTCTTCTCTTTCAACCCCTAACAATGAAGTCCTCTGGTTTTGGGTAGGTTTTGTGGTTTTGTAGATGTTGAAGCAGCTGGTCTTCTTGACTGACATTCTGCGCTTGGAGAATGAAGGCCCCCACGGCCTCCAAGTTTTAATGAAACGAGACAATGAAAACTGTAGCTTCCCTGTGTCACACTGGCAGAAAGGGAAAGACTCCTAAGATATCTCTGACTTGTTTTGAAATGTCACCATTTTATCCAGGGGACCGGATATGCCCCCGCCCTACCATGCTCAATCTTTATTTTTAGGGACTCATCATAACCCCAGTAAGTTTCAGAATGCAGCTTCATCAAGCCTGGCTGGTTATTTCCCCACCAAGCTACTTCTGTGTTTCCTTTTTCCTCTGTCAGGTGCCATGAAAGTACGTAAGACAGGTGGACAGATGCATCGATGGAAAACAAGCTGCATATTTTGGCCCAGGGCACTTTGGATTAATGGGCCAGGCCTCACCCTATGACTGGGGCTCAGTCTTTCTGATACTTGCATGCTGTACGGTCTTAGTCATGCCTTCATGGTCCCTCATCTTGGTGAGGAATGAAGCCTTTAAAAAGGTAAAGGTTCCCTTGCTCGAAAGCCAGTCGAGTCTGACTCTAGGGTTGCGGTGCTCATCTCCGTTTCAAAGCCGAAGAGCCAGCGCTGTCCGAAGACGTTTCCGTGGTCATGTGGCCGGCATGACTAAACACCAAGGCGAACGGAACGCTGTTACCTTCCCACCGAAGTGGTACCTATTTATCTACTTGCAATTTCTTGCTTTCGAACTGCTAGGTTGGCAGGAGCTGGAACTAGAGTCGGGAGCTCACTCTGTCATGCAGCAACTCGGGTCTCAAACTGCTGAACTACTGACCTTCCACAGCCTGCAGTTCAGCGTCTTAACCATTTGAGCCACCGCAGCTCCTAATGAAGCCCTACACCAAATTAAATCACTGGTGGTCCCTGGAGCCTCAGGCAGAATTTTTAAAAAACTAACATTGCTGGAGATCTTTTAACTGGGATTGAATATGGGACCATCTGCATGCTTGTCTTCTGACCACGGCCCCTCTCCAGAGCCACGGACTGGATGCCCAGTTGCTTTTTTTAGTACATAACTGGAAGGGTAGAAAACAGTTTAGTAGAGAACCCAGTCATCATGTTGAAATTGGGTTGGCTTTGAAATAGCAGACTTGTCTTTATGCTCATAGGGAAAACTAGCAAAAAGATGGGGCCACTTGGAAGAGTGACCCCCCCCATAGGATTCAAGCATTAAAAAAAGAAAAGAACATACTGAATTAGTCTAATCCAGTGTTTTAGCACTTTCATTTGCAATTGCCTGCAGTCAACAGAACCTGTATCCTTTTCATGCTTTCAGAACAGAGCCCACTTGGCAGAATAACCTCTTCTCTGGTTTATTGTGTCAGAACTCACACACATAAAACTGCCTTATACTGAGTCAGACCATTGGTTTATCCAGATCAGTAGTGCACACTCAGACTGGCAGCAGCTCTCCAGGGTCTCAGGTAGAGGTCTTTCATATCACCTGACAATTTTAAATAGAGATGCTAGGGATTGAACCGGAGACCTTCTGCCTGCAAAGCAGATCCTCTGCATCTGAGCCACCAGCTCTCCCAGTAAAGCTATGAGCTATATACTGCAGTGCAGGTGAATATGAAGCATCTGGTAAAGCAGGCTTCAATTCATGAAAGTTTACACTTCAATAAGTTCAGTCTTCATCACAGGTGCCGCAAAACTTTTTCCAGATATGGCGCTGTGGAAGTCTTGCCTTGATTATCCACTCTCCAGCAAACAGATCCTCACGTTCTTATCTTTGTTCACATTTGTATGTATCTCATATGGATAACGGCTATGATAGCGACTGAGATAATAAATGATGTGATACACTGCAAGTACCAGATACAATATAGATCTTTCTCAGTACACGGAAGAGGTGAAAGAGATAAGGAAATTGGGGGTGGAGGGAGAGAGAGAAGCGTGCAGCAGATAAGAGGAGACTCAAAATCTATCTTGAGGGCAATTTCAACTAATGTACTCCGCTTCCCTACTGTGGGTGAGTGAACCTGGCACTGTACTTTCATGACACTGAGAGACAAAGAACCAGGGCTGAAGATTTGATATTTATACAACAGGAGAAACAGGACACTCAGGTATTTTTTCCACCAGTGTTTTCAAACAGCTTTGAAACGAGAGTCAGGGTGATTAATCAGCCCTATGTTAATGTCTGCATAACAATCTCCTGCATATTAACCAACGGCAGCTGGCAAGGCTGTATTTCACTGGCGCTTGGAGGTCCGTTGAGTGGATCTTGCCAAATGACTC
>NW_015162505.1:711499-727957 GCF_001447785.1 Gekko japonicus
TCCAGAGAAAAACAACTAACAGTCTGCTTGTGGCACCTTAAGGACAAATGGATTGATTGTGCTGTAAGATTTCATGGGTCAGAGACTGCTCCAGAAAATGTGACAAATGGCCTCTAATCTTCGACCACAATATATCTGTTAATCTTCAAAGGGCTACAAAATCAGGGCTTTTTTTTTTTTACTGGTCACTCTCTGATGCATTGTCAGAAATCTGATGAGCAAGGATTAGCAGGTGACAATATTGATCTCCCTAACCTGGAAAAGTATCACCTGCTGGTTTTTTCTTTCCCAGTTGACAACCCTTCCCCAAACCTTGTTTTGTTGCTTTGCTGCCACAGATTAACACAGTCAAGTCCTTCTCGGATCTGCTAGAAGACCCTGGCTTCTGACAACCAAGAGCACTGCCTGAAAATCTTGCACATAAAAAGCATGTCAATTCTGTGTCATAGAATAAGCTGGCATTTGCAGATAGAGCAGAGCAAAGCCTCAGAATTCCAGAGGATGAAATCAGAAACAGACAACTCTGATAAATTCGTATCAGAATGATTTTGAGTGAATCAGAATGAGATTATGAACGAGAGGAAAGTGGAAAAACCAAGAGAGAGCTTTTCCATAGTGACAAGAACTGCCAAGTCGACCCACAAATATTCTTTGGCTCGTTCCTTGAAAGATAAACTAGTTTGCAGTCCTTGGTCTGTGGGCAATTGATAACTAGCTGAGTCTTGTGGAGAGGATTATGCTTGGACTCTTGGAGGAAATGACAGATTCCGTTACTAGGATCTGGGAAACAAACAACTTAGTCCCATGTTAAATTCTGCTCAGCAGAAAAGTGCCTGAACCACAAACAGAAAATATATAGGATGCCAGAGAAGAAAGCAATCCTTGGTTGCCAAGAAGTGCTTATAGGAAGAGGTTCCTTCCTACTGGAGAACATACGTAGCTGCATTCAACTGACACAGACCATTGGTCTGTCTAGTTCAGTATCGTCTACTATGATTGGTGGTGGTTCTCAGGCAGACAGACTGAGCACCTGCTACCCCAGTACCTTTTCTGGAAATGCTAGGGATTGAATTGGGACTTTCTGTATGTAAAGGATGTGTTCTGTCATTTAGCTACAGCCCCAACCCAGCAAACAAGGGAGGGGCCATGGATCAGTGGAACAGCTTCGACTTTCCGTGCTGGAGATCCTGGGGGATAGGTTCATCCCCCAGGATCTCCAGTTAAAAAGGACCAGGTGGGAGGTGATGTGAAAGACCTCTGCCGAAGACCCTGGAGAGCCAGTGCCAGTCTTGCAAAATAGTGACCTTGATGCGCTGATGGTCTGATTTTAGTATAAGGCAGCTTCATGTATGTTCTCATGCATTCAAGAAAACCATCAGAAGGAAGAGTGAAGGAAACATGTACTATTTTGCTTCTGGAGTGCTCTGTGGAGGATGTGAGAGACCAGAAAGGGCACTTGGTAGTTTCTGAAACTGACGCAGGATTCCGAAGCCCTGAAACATTACTGAGGGAAAGTATGGAATCTTGTTTGTCAGTTCTGACAATGCAATGATGTGAGCTCACATTTGTAGAAACAGTTATTGTTTGTGTTTTTAAAAACTCCTAGCTTAATAATAATTAGATCATCATGGTGGGGTGTTGTTGCTTTGACAAAGCTTCTTTCCATTTACAAGGGTAATACTGGCCTTACTTGCAGGATTGTTGTTAGGATTACTGAGATAGTGCATGGGAAAGGCTATGAGCACTACAGAGCACGTGTAAGTGCGAAGTATTTCTTATTTAGAAACATTCACCCACTTTTGGCATCTGAACAGTAAACATAGGTAAAGGTTTCTCTTGCTCGAAAGCCGATCGAATCCAACTCTAGGGGGCGGTGCTCATCTCCGTTTCCAAGCCGAAGAGCCAGCGCTGTCCAAAGATGTTTCCGTGGTCATGTGGCCGGCATGACTAGACGCTGAGGCGCACGGAACACTATTACCTTCCCACCAAAGTGGTACCTATTTGTCTACTTGCAGTTTCTTGCTTTCGCACTGCTAGGTTGGCAGGAGCTGGGGCCAGAGATGGGAGCTCACTCCGTCATGCGGCACACTCTGGTCTCGAACTGCCAAACTACTGACCTTCCGGTCTGCAGCTCAGCGTCTTAACCTCTGAGCCACCGCGGCCCCAAACAGTAAACATAGTTACAACTATTACTCTGATTTGGCATAAACAGGTTCCCCTGCTTATTTTGTGACATTCGTAATCCTTTAAATAAGCCTGGATTTCACAGTGCATTGAACTGAATGCCTCCCAACAGTTTCAGGTAGGTATTACGTGAACTGTTGCTCCTTGGCTTGCAGTTAGACCTTGTCCAACAGTCCCATTGTATCCAGACCCTTCCCATTAAAAGTAGCTTTTGGAAAGAGGTCTCTATGACCTCTTGCTGCCACCTACTGGTCACAAAGAGCAATGCTACAATTATGTCAATTTCTGAGGATAGATATTGCCAGTTCTGCTCCTGAAGAATCTGACTGCCCTTTTACAAACTCTGGAAAAGCAAGACACTGTGCACTATCAGGGCTTCTCACTCTACTTCTCAAATGGTCCCTCTGCCACTATTTTCCTGTCTCATGCACCAGGAGGGACTCTCCCTGTTGCACCCCACTGCACTGGGAGAGAAGAGCAGTTTCAGCTATGGTAAATGAGATGCTGCTGTTGAATGTTGCCTTCATGTCCTGGAGCTTTTAATCGATACTAGGCTGCACCCTGGGGGAATGGCTCTATACTTTTAAATAGGTATGGGCATGAACTGGCTCACGAACTAAAGTTCATGACAAATTTTAGGCGGTTCGCAAAGTGAAATGAAGTTTGTGGCAGATCGATCTGCATGAACTTTCAAGCTGTTTCTGGCAGTTTCTGAATAGATACATTTCCAGACAGACTCTCTCTACTCAATCAAAATGTTTACCAAACTCCACAGCAATGGGGGTGGGGGGCTTGGAACTTGGGAGGGCATAGAGGAACTTCTGGGGAGGTCCTCTGCAACTTTGTCTCTAGCTCGCACAGGATCCGTTTTATACACTCCTGAACCTGTGCCTGTCAAAATGACTGCCTGCCTGTCATTACCCCAGAAAGCACTTTCCTAGGGGCACCTTCTTGGGGGGCGGGGGCATTCTACCATATCACAAAACTGAACTCATTTGGCAGCTAAAAGTTCGTGATGGTTTATGGTTCACAAACCGAGCAAGCCACATACCATGAGCTGAACCACATTTTCCCAGTTCATTCCCATCCCTACTTTAAGAGCCCTTGATGGAGTGGGAGACAATTCAGTGGCAGCCTTTTCCATTCTACCCCTGCCTCGCCTTTCATTCCTAAACAGGTGGTATGCTGGGGGGGGGGCACAAAACAGGACTGGGCAGGAAACAGGCAGGAGATGCCAGAGCTGCCTTGTCTTCTATTGTACCGAGGCTTTAAATTGTATAGGAATGTTATGGGTTGGAACATAAAAACTCTAGCTCTTAAAACCATATATAAAAAAGCTAGATTTAGACCCCAATATCCAGGCAGCAGTGTCCTGTTCCCCAAAACAGAAAGATGAAAATAGCCTACTGTTCCCAAACTGGACATTGCATCTAGTGAACACACAGCAGGTTACCTTAGCAAAATAAATTTATTCACTAGAATAAAAGCTTTTATATGCACATGATCAGTGGCTGTACACAGGTGGCAATGCAGTTTTGTTCAAAGAGCTAGAACCACCCTTAAATTCCATGCAAAGATTCGAGGGGGGGGCACCATCAACTATTTCTTGGCCTAACACCCCCCCAAAAAAAAATGCTAGCATTTGATCTCTGCACATTGTGTAAACATAGGAAAAAGCACCATCAGCAAAGATGGCCTTACTGGCAAGTGAATCCCATGAGCTCAAGTGAGTAAACCTGAAGTATTTTGGATTTAGCTGTGTTCCAAAAGGCTTAAATAGATTATAAAAATGTGAGATCTACTTGGAATTTGGAATCAGACTGAAGATTCTGGGACTCATTTAAAGACCCCCAAGAAAAAAATGGTTTGCTGGTTATTATCTCACCTGGACTCACATATTCTGAAGAATCAATGGACTACCTCCACCCTTCACAACAGTTCTCTAATTTGGGGGGGGGGAGCTACAAACTGGATGTAACCATTTCAGGGTAGAACTGCAAACAGATATATATACACTTCATTCCAATTACAGATCTTAAATCCTTAGCCAATCAGAAACCTTAAAGACTTTTCCCTAAGAAGCAGAATTCAAGATAAGCACAGAGTTAAAGTCAGATTTTAAACTGTCAATAGCTCAGCCAGTCAGCCCATCCAGTTCACAAGCCAGTTCAGCAGGTCTGTCACTGAAATCATCAGAGTTCTATTAATGGGGCTAAACAACCTTACATCCAGGTACAAACTATGGATCAAACAGGAGTTCAGGAAGTCTTGATGCTGGAGTCTTAATAAAGTGATCTTTGAGACCATTTCCTTGTTACAGCTGATCTATGTGTCCATCAAACGCATAAGATTCAAATTTTCTTAGACTGTTACTTCTACATTGTGCAGTGGCCGATTATGCTTGAACACTCCTCCACAGGAACTGGCCACCACCACACTGGAGTCCTGTTAGCTTTTTGTGTGCACAGAAGGGTTCTTTTCCCCTCCCACAGAGGAGAGTTCAGCAAGTGAAACCCCATCTGGAATGGGCCAGACCGGCAAAAACTCCACTGGCTGAGTCTGCTGCTTATATAGACTGGCTCTTACTATTGCAGGCACAGGATGTTCACATGTTTAAGGGCTGCAGCCCTAGACTTAGATGGATAGCCATTGGGGGACAGTGCCTCAGCGGTGATGCACTTCCTACAAGGCATCAAGGGGCCATCTGTGCTCCTAGAAAGCTGTTTATTGTCTATCCTCCCAAATAACCCAGCATAGCACCCACCACAGCAATAGTCAGTTACCACTGACACGGCTCAAAATGACGGAATTTGCACAGAGAGAAAATAAGAAAAGGGCAGTATTGGAATATGCTGAACCCATCCAAAGGCATCCAGAGACAGTCTCTTGTGGTGTGCATACTTTCATTTCACAGGTTCATTAGCTCTTCTGTTCCTTCCTGTTCTTTCTGGTTTATCATAGCCTGAACCTAAAGGGCAGCAAAAATTGCAGGGTTCAGTCGGTCATTGTATTTTTATTTATTTATTTATTCAAATTTATACCCCACCCTCCCCACCGAAGGCTCAGAGCAGCTTACATGAAAATAAAACACATAAATAACAGTTATACACTCATAAAACCTTCTAAAACCATACAAAATTATAATATTATAATATAAAGTGCTAGCAGGATCTATAGTTAGTATTGCTTAAAATGATGGTGACAGTCATATCAACATATCGGGTGATCTGTCTTGTTGGTCAGCTCATTGGTCTTTCCATACATACGTAGCAAGCACAGAATGTAGATGATGAGACCAGGTACTACAGCTTCAGGACTCTAGTTCTTCCAGTTGTTGTTGGTGGTTGTTGTTGGCAGCAGAGCCTTAACTGAAAGCCTGGTGGAAGAGCTCCGTCTTGCAGGCCCTGTAGAACTGTAAAAGGTCTTCTGGGAGCTCATTCCACCCGTACATAGCCGCCACTGAGAAGGTCCTGGCCCTGGTTATAGCCAGTCTGGCATCTTTGGGCCCCGGGAGGGCCAATCGATTTTGGGACCATGACTGTAGAGTTCTTTGGGGGACATATGGGGAAAGGCGGTCCCTCAGGTATGTCCCTGACCATAAAGGGCTTTACAGGTAAGAACCAGCACCTTGAAGCAGATTCGGTACACTATCAACAGCCAGTGCAATGCCTTCAGCGCAGGCTGGATGTGCTCCCACAAAGGGAGGCCCATCAGAAACCTGGCTGCAGCATTTTGCACTAGCTGCAGCTTCCGGATCTGCGACAAGGGCAAGCCCATATAGAGTTACAGTAGTCCAATCTCGAGGTGAACATCGCATGGATCACTGTTGGCAAGTTGTTGCAGTTGAGGAAAGGAACCAACTGCCTGATTATGCGAAGATGGCAGTGGCTGCTATCTGGGTCTCCACGGTTAACGAAGCATCCAAGAGCGCTTCCAAACTCCTAACCTCCGGTGCTGGCACCAACAGCACCCCATCAAAGGTTGGGAGTGGGATCCCTCCCCTCGGATCGCCCCAGCCCAGGTACAGGACCTCTGTCTTTGTCGGATTCAATTTCAATCGGCTCAGTCTAAGCCAACCAGCCATGGCTTGTAATGCCCGGTCCAAATCTTCCGGTCTGGAGTCAGACTGGCCTCCCAACAACAGAAAGAGCTGGGTGTCATCCGCATATTGGAGCCCACGCCTCCAGGCAATCTGGGCAAGGGGGCGCATATAGATGTGGAATAGCATCGGGGGAAGCACCGGCCCTTGTTCTCCTAGTGCCACCCTCTGCCCCCAACCTTGGAGAAAGGAGGCGAGCCACTGCAAGGCAGACCACTGAACTATGTCGGTGAGGTAGTGGATCAATAACTGATGGTCAACCGTGTTGAATGCTGCCGACAGGTCCAACAACAACACACTGCCAATTCGCCCTGTTCCAGATGCCTCCAGAGGTCATCCGTGAGGGTGACCAGTGCTGTCTCTGTCCCGTGGCCTGGGCGAAAACCAGACTGGAAGCTACTGACAACTCTGAAGACTAGTTATAGGGTGAGATCTTGTTTAACCTTCAGCCTGGAGCAGAATAGACCCTTACTGCACATTAATGTCCTTTTAATGCGTCTAACACACATCTCACCTGTGCTGCAGGAACAGGAATGGTCCTGCCAGTATTATGTCATTTTTTTTGGTCAGCTTGAGTATGACAGTTGCAGACCCACTGGGGTGAAAAGAACCCATTAAAAAAAGAGGCCTCCTGACTTTGGGAACCAAATCAATACATTATTTTCTCCCAGACAGAAGAAAGGGTACAATTAACTGCCACAACATACTTCAAAAAGCTGTACGTAAACGGAAATGTCAATTAATCATGGGAGTCTGCCGCCACTGTTGAAGGTTAGAGTAGGAACTGACTTTTGCCCAGATTCTACTTCTTGACGGCAGTGTACAGGTACATCTTTCCCCTCCTAGTTCATGAGAGAGTGGAGGAATCCCCTTTGCTGCTTGCTCTGAGTTGCAGTTTTGCACCAAGGCAAATCTGCACTGCCAGTTGCCACTGTTGCGTGAAAATCTGGGCCAAGTGTAAGCAAAATTGGATGTGGCTGAGAATGCGGATCATGGAGGGTAACCAAAACTGTATTTAGAAAACAAAACAAAAACCAAATGGTACTTTTCAAGAGACAAACCACTTAACCCCAGCATAAACAGAGTAAACAGGAATAACAACCTGACACGGTATGAGATAGGGAATACAAGTTAGTGGTCTAACCCTAGTTGCTAATTAGCCACAAAGTATAGATAGGGGCTCTGGGGCAAGTGATGCTCTGTCTTCTTGGTGCTTGGGGGGGGGGGGGTCAACAGTGGGAGGGCTTCTAATGTCCTGGCCCCACTGGTGGAGCTCCTGAAGGCACTGGTATTTCTGGCCACTGTGTGACAGTGTTGGACTGGATGGGCCTTTGGCCTGATCCAACATTGGCGTTTCTTATGTTCTTAAGCTTCATTAAATGCTTGTATGTCTGCTTCAAAGTCTGCAGGACGAAGAAAACAGCCAATTCGCAAACTGTGACCTTCCCTGAACTATCCTACACACTCAGCAACTTTAGCCTGAAATTTCCTAAGCCATGTTTAGGAACAGAGAATGCTTGCAAGAATGTGTGAAAAGCTAAAGTAGGCTAAAGATCAAGGACACCACACTCTGGCCCTAGAACAGCTTGTTCCACTCCAGCAGGACACATGGGTATGTGCTTGAACCTCTCTGTGCAGTCAGCCCCACCAGCATGGCAACGTAAGCAGAAAACAGCAGAGGTGGGTGGAGCTGATGAGCCTGGCAAAGCGGCAACAAAGATGTCAACAGGGAACAGCAGATACCGAGCAAGAACTGGGCACACCTGCATTTTGAAAACTAAGGAGAAAGGATTAAGGAGGTGAAGAAAAAGCAGAGAAAAGACAGAGACACCACGATGTCATCAGCACTACCAAGGGAACCCAGATGTGCTAGAGGAGAGTCCCACCTGCCGTCATCAACGAAGCTCTCCTGCTCAAGCAGCCTGTATACACAACTAGTCTGGCCAGCCTTGCCCCCAGTGATGAGTGATGCTTTATTAGGATGCTTATGTGGTTTCAATAAAGCCTGGGATTCATTCGAAAGGATCCTTGACTGGGACTCTTTGTTCACTGCCGAATATGGGCCCCAGCCCAACTCTGGGGTCTGATCAGTCCTGGGGTAAGGGGAACAGGGGCCACAGGTGTAATTTTGTATCTGACAACAGGAGCACCCAACAGAGTACATGCTAGGCAATGCAAACACAAGCTGTATCTCACAGCCTTTGGCCCCAGGGCAGGTCAAATTTCTGTTTCAACGTGCCATCCAAGGGCATACCTGTCAATATCGACGAAGAAAGCTGACAGGAAGAAAGTTGATTCATTTGAAATGTGGCATTGGAGAAGAGTTTGACAGATATCTTGGACTGCCAAAAAGAAAAATCAGTGGGTTCTAGATCAAATCAAGCCTGAACGCTCCCTAGAAGTGAAAAAACCCATAATGTGTACTTTGGTCACATTGTGGGAAGACAAGAATCACTGTAAAAGACAATAATGCTAGGAAACACCGAAGGCAGCAGGAAAAGAAGACGACCCAACATGACTGGATAGGCTCAATAAAGGAATCCACGGCTCTCAGTTTGCAAGACCTGAGCAAAGCTGTTAACAATAGGGTGTGTTGGAGGTCATTAATTCATAAGGGTCACCATAAGTCGGAAGGAACTTGACGGCACTTAACACACACACATGGACCAGATGTAGTGCTTTCTTCTGATGCTGCACATGCTCAGGGCTACAAAGGTGGTAACCTTTCTAGCTCTGTTCACCCCATGAGGCTATTGTATGCTCTTTAGACATCTGCCACTAATCCTGTTTAAGCCCAGGATTTTCACCTGTATCCTACTGTTAGTGTGCATTTTCCTTAGCTAATTCTTTTCACTAAAATGCCCTCACCTGGAGTTTTTCCCCTGCCCCATCTTAGTGACCAGCATTTTGCTGGTGCTTTAAAAGACCCCCCACCTTTAAGTGAAAGGTGTGTGACAATCAATGCTCCCTCTAAACTGTGGAGTCTTGTGAGCAAAAATTCTACTTTGTGAACTACCGGCATTAAAGTTGTGAGCAAGCAATTTGGCTACTGCATAAATTAGTTTGCTCTGGAGTTATCCTTCCTGAGCAAAGACAAAAAATCGAATGATAAAAGGGTTGGAACACTTTCCCTATGAGGAAAGGTTAAAGCGCTTAGGGCTCTTTAGCTTGGAGAAAAGACGACTGAGGGGTGACATGATCGAGGTTTATAAGATTATGCATGGGAAAGAGCAGGTAGAGAAAGAGGTACTTTTCTCCCTTTCTCACAATACAAGAACTCATGGGCACTCCATGAAACTGCAGAGCGGTCGGGTTAGAACAGATAAAAGGAAGTACTTCTTCACCCAAAGAGTGATTAACACATGGAATTCACTGCCACAGGAAGTGGTGGCGGCTACAGGCATGGACAGCTTCAAAAGGGAATTAGATAAGCATATGGAGCAGAGGTCCATCAGTGGCTATTAGCCACAAGGTATAGATAGGGGCTCTGTGGCAAGTGATGCTTGGTCTTCTTGGTGCTTGGGGGGGGGGGTCAAAAGTGGGAGGGCTTCTAATGTCCTGGCCCCACTGGTGGACCTCCTGATGGCACTGGTATTTCTGGCCACTGTGTGACACGGACTGGATGGGCCTTTGGCCTGATCCAACATTGGCGTCTGTTATGTTCTTATGTTCTTAAAAAATGGGTGAGCCAGAGGCTAAAAAACTGCGAGCAAGCTCCCACTAACTCAGCTTAGAGGGAACACTGGTGACAATATTACCATCTCTTCCATGAACCAGGGTCTTTCCCTTCCAACATACAATTGTGGACTTATACAGTTGGGTGTATAATCTTCTGATTCTTATTTCTCAGACTACAATTGTAAGAATACAGTCACATCTTTGGTTCCCTCTCTGCTTCCTAAAGAGTGCCCTTTAACTAGGCCCTCTGTGCCCTGACAAGCCCACGTACCTGTTTCAGCATGAACTGTAAAGGGTCATCAGGCTTCTCGTACACCAAGTTTTCTGTGATGTTCTGTGATTGAAATAGACAGATGAGGCATTACATTTCTTACCTGAAGACAGTGAAAGGGTACCAAAGTCCACTGCCAAAGGCAGGGACGGACAGTCATTTGTATAACTGCATATAGTTATGCAAATCAGAGTCAGCCTGAAATGTATGAAATTCTAAATTGTAGGTGTAAACTGCAGTTGTACAGAGAACAACTGATGGTAAGTGCTCATGTGCTGCAAACAGGGTAAAATGAAGATTTCACATGATGCTCTTTAAAACACAACTGCAAGTTTTCCCTCCTACTTGGAATGTGAATAACTTACAAATTAAAGTAAATCTAAATGGCACACTCAGAGTTTTGTCTTTCCTCTACACAAGGAATCAAGGGAATTATACTTTGGGGAGAAGATACTATGCTTCTCTAAACAGTCCCAGAATATGGTTAGATGAAAGAGTAGCATTGAACACATATGCAAGGACACATGAAGCTGCCTTATACTGAATCCATCAAAGTCAGTATTGTCTGCTCAGGCTGGCAGCAGCTCTCCAGATTGTCTCATGCTGATGTCTTTAACATCACCTCCTACCTGATCCCTTTTAACTGGAGATGCCAGGAATTAAATCCAGGGATCAAGCAAATCCTCTAGACCCTTGTGAAAGCTACTCTACTCGATACTCATAAGAGAGTCCTCCTAGGAATTGCACTTAAGCTACTTACGAGAAGAAAGGTGGGATATCAACACAACAGAATATTCAGAAATCTCATCACACTACAATACCCAAGATCCTTTGGGGGAAGCCATGACAAAATTTAATTTCATAGTATGCATGTGACTCCGAGCTAGTAAAAAAAAATCTGAAAACAACATGAAGCTGATTAGCAAACCACACCAACTTTTCATTTAATCCTACCTCTCTCAGCTTTCAAATCAGTTGATACATCTTGGTCCAAAAATGTTCTCTTTAAGGCTCCATTAATCTTTACTTTGGACTTTCTTGGTATTAAAATACCTGTAGCCAGGTCAGTGTGCTGTGTGCACAAACACAGCATTCAGGGTAAAGGTCTGTGTGAAGGTTTCAAAGTTACATACCAAAGTGTCCATATTCTGCATTCAGCTTGACACAGATGATGAAAATTGACATTCATTTCAACCAGGGTTTCATGTGGAAGCTCCTGGTAGTCAGTGCCTAATATTATAACTGCAATGAAATTGGATGCATTTCTGAAATGCCAGTTTGAAAAACTAATTTTGGAGGGACACTTTATAAAGAATAAAGCCTTAAACTGTGCACTGGGGATATTACAAATTTAATAGTCCATATCCTTTTTTTTCTAAACCATCTAGCAGCATCCAAAACCGTGCTTCTTTAAAAAACAACAACAACAACAATAGGACAATGTGAACTAGAATTTCTGTAGAAGGATTTGCTTGAGAGCATTTCCCCACACTCTATTGGGGAAACATAACTCATTTTGGATATAATTTCTATTTTCGTCTCAATCTGCTGTTTTTGCTTTATCCTAATACACAAGCCGGTTGCTTTTATAGTTTTAATTGTACATGTTGCCTTGGAGTATTTTAAGACAAACAAAAAAGAGAATGAAACCTGGCTTGTCTGCCATTGGTTACATAGTGCTTCTTCATGATTTAACTAACAATTGTACTTGGTGCAATTGTTCGCCTTAGATGTATAGAGTCGTTTCAAAGCAGATCCATGTTTTTGGATGTGCTAACCCTAACTCATTGTTCATTCCTTACAAATCAAATTAACAAAAATTATAGTGCAAACAAAGACAGCAGCACTCAGAGGCCCAAACAGCAAGGGAAAGAAAGAGACCCCCAAGTCTATAGAACTGCAATGGGAAGATCCACAGGCAGTCATGCTTTTAGAGCTGCCAACAGCCTGGAGGAAAAATGTCCTGTCCTTTTAATAGACACTTAATGGAATGTTACTTACCGGGGGGCATTACTTACCTCAATGCCACGAAAAGTTTCAGCAGTCCATTTCCATGCTTTACACTTTTATTAAAGGGAGAGGACAGATTTTTTTCTTCTTCAGGTTGCTGGCAACCTTACATTCCTTTCACTTTTATCTCCATACAAGCAGTCTTCCCTCTCTAAAATCTGATCCTTTCCACCACGCGTTTTAAAAGTAGATTCCAGTACAGAAACCATGGTCTGGGGTTGAAAGCCACCCCTGCATGTGCACGGTACACCCAGACTGATTTCACACAAGAGCTGCACCGCGGTCACACCTCCCTTTGCCCCGCTTCTATTGGTCAATTTCCCACTTGAAGTTGTGCAGCCGCATTTTTGACCCGCAGCTTTGCCCAATTTTCCCCACGGTTTCGTGATCCTCAAAAAACAGGATCACGAAACCACGGGGAAAATCGGGCGAAACCATGGGTCAAAATGCGGCCGCGTGGCTTCGAGTGGGAAATTGACCAATAGAAGTGGGGCAAAGGGAGGTGCGACTGCGGCGCAGCTCTTGTGTGAAATCAGTCCCACAGTGTCATATGCACCACCACCACCAGTATTCCAGCCCCACCCCCCCAGGACCTGGAGCCCCATCACGGCATTGTTCCCAAGCCTGCTTCCATACTGTGACAAACTGTACAAATGGGCCAGGCACAGATGTGTGGACCTCACTCCAATTACCTGGCTTCAAAAGCAGGGCTTTTAATGATCTTGTCCAGGCAGAGCAGCCTGTGTGAGATCTTGAATCCCTTTGGCCAATTCCCTCATTCCTAGGGTGCAGATAAAAGGGTGGATGTTCGGCCAAGAAGGTCTGGCCTGGTGCTGCCAGAGCCCTGATATTCCAGAAATCTGTGTATGAAACGGGACTTGTTGGAGTGGAAACAGAATCTAAGGAAGTACAGCTAGATCAGTCTACCCTTGCAAATGGTCACATACATTAAAGGAGCTTTAGGGGAAGTTACAAAAGGGAAAGCTCACCTGAAATATCTGCAGAATGTGATGCTGTTCCATGTACCTAAGTGAGACGTCAAAGGGATCTTGATACACCTCAGGCATGGGCTCCATATCCTCCGGGCACTGGATCACTGAAGCTGTATCCTGTGGTTCTGGTGCTTGATCTGAAGCACCCAGTGGTTCTGGTGCTTGATCTGAAGCACCCTGTGGTTCTGGTGCTTGATCTGAAGCCACTTGAGGTTCTGGTGTTTGATCTGAAGCTGCTTGAGGTTCTGGTGCTTGATCCGAAGCAGCCTGTGGTTCTGGTGCCTGATCCAAAGCAGCTTGAGGTTCTGGTGCCTGATCCAAAGTAGCTTGGGGTTCTGGTGCCTGATCCAAAGCAGCTTGAGGTTCATCTGAAGTAGCCTGTGGTTCTGGTTCCTGAGCCACCTCAAGAGCATGTGTTGACCTGACTGTAGCTGTTTGTGATACAGGAGGAACATTTGGATATTCAGGTTTAGATTGAACAAGCAAGTTTCTAAGTGGTTCTACAGCATCAGGAAATGACCTGTCTGCAGGCCCAGTAACAGCTGTCTCATCTTCAGTTGCTGGATACGTAGCTTCTGATGACTGGTCCATGGGCAATCCCACAGTGGGTATTTACGATGTCACCACAAATGGTTCAAATGTGGACACTGGCAGTTCAGAGTCCGTCTGAACTTCTGTGATCAGAACTCGTCCAGAGAGCAGCTACAACATACAGCAAAGAAACATGTAGTTTAGCTATAGAAAACACTTGTATGGTGCTTATACTTTGTATGATGCAAGGACTTACATTAATCTCGAGCTGTTGGCCACTGTAAGAAAGTAGAAGGAAAGATGTGGTCCATCAACCTCCTCCTTACTTTCCACCTACCTACCCATGTGTCTAGCAGCAAAACAGTGCTAATTACTCTACTGGAACACATGGGGCCAGAATGCATGCTAATAGAGTCTATAAACACCTTTTTTTCTCATCAGGAAGCTGAGAAATATTTTTGATCTATTTTTGCAGAAGTAGACAATTAAATTAACAAAAATTATAGTGCAAACAAAGACAGCAGCACTCAGAGGCCCAAACAGCAAGGGAAAGAAAGAGACCCCCAAGTCCATAGAACTGCAATGGGAAGATCCACAGGCAGCCATGCTTTTAGAGCTGCCAACAGCCTGGAGGAAAAATGTCCTGTCCTTTTAATAGACACTTAATGGAATGTTACTTACCGGGGGGCATTACTTACCTCAATGCCACGAAAAGTTTCAGCAGTCCATTTCCATGCTTTACACTTTTATTAAAGGGAGAGGACAGATTTTTTTCTTCTTCAGGTTGCTGGCAACCTTACATTCCTTTATCTTTTTTCTTCTTACAAGCACTCTTCCCTCCCTAAAATCTGATCCTTTCCACCACCCGTTTTAAAAGTAGATTCCAGTACAGAAACCATGGTCTGGGGTTGAAAGCCACCCCTGCATGTGCACGGTACACCCAGACTGATTTCACACAAGAGCTGCGTCGCGTTCATGCCTCCCTTTGCCCTGCTTCTATTGGTCAATAAAGAAACAATTTTTATTCATATGTCAAAGCCCTCGCTCTACTGCCATGCTGCTGTTTTTTGGGGAAGGTGGGGTCCCCTGTCTCTTGGGAGGATCCTTCCATTAGTGGAGATTTTCAGTCAAGTCCAAACCATTATTTTTATATATTACTGTTAAATATGAGTAATGGATCAGTTGCTAGAAAAGTTGTTTGCAAAACTGGAAAATGACCACATGTACACTGGCATGGAAACCCTAAGGTGTGCCAAAATAAAGCCCTAGAGAGAGAATTCAATGCTGCAGTCCAGGGAGAATGGTTGGCTACTGTGTGAGACAGGATGCCGGACTAGATAGACCATTGATACAGGTGCAGGGTTTTATTTACATATTTTTCCCCAATGGGGACTCAAAGAAACTTATAACATTCCCCCACACACCCACCATATATCCTCACAACACTGTAAGGTAAGTACATAAAAAGGGTCCTGCTGGATCAGACCAATGGTCCATCTAGTCCGGCATCCTGTCTCACACAGTAGCCAACAACAGGACATAGAGGCAGAGGCCTTCCCTGATGTTGCTTCCTGGCTCTGGGATTCAGAGGTTTACTGCCTCTGAACATCTTTAGTCACCATAGCTAGTAGTCACTGATAGAACTCTCCTTCATGAATCTATGCAATGCCCCTTTAAAGTGGTCCATAAGACCATAAGGTTTCCCTCTGGTATATGGAGAAGACAAGAAGGACTGTGCATAGGGCTGCCAACCTCCAGTTGGTGAGCTGGAGAAAATTGCTGCTTTGGAAGGTACACTCTATGGCATTATACCGCACTGAAGGCCCTCCCCTCCTCTGGTTCACCCCCCCAAACCTCTTCCCTGCCCAGAGGTGGCAACCCTAACTGTGCGGTCAGCTCACATGATGATGCTCACGTGGCAAAAAGACATGCAAACTTCTCCTCAAAATTGTACCTTTTCTTTTCCCCCATTATTCCATCCCACACTTGGGCATAATAAGGCTTCAAAATGTCTTCATGAAGCATCCATGTAAAAATTACAGTACACAAACCTTATGTGTGCCTCATCCCCACCGGGTTCCAATCACAGTTCCCCAATATGTATGTATATATACAGAAGAATATCTACGTTCTCAGGGGGTGGCTCTATCTCCTCCGTTTTATCCTCAAACCAACCCTGTGAGCAGGGCTGCTCACTAGGCGAACTAGGCATTTGCCTAGAGTGCACGGGCACTTAGGGGCGCCAAACTGCCCTTCCCCTGCCAAAAGCTGAACTAGCCCGCAGACGGAGGCCCCCGAGGTGCCGGCAGGGAGTACGTGCCCACCTCCGCCCCTCCCCTCCTCTCTCCGCCTGGTCTCGATGCAGGCCATTTCCAACCTGCATGGCCCTTCTCCTCTTGCTGTGCCGCCAGAACCCCCCCCCAGCGGAGGAGCAGCAGCCCCCGATGCCGCCCTGGTGGGTGGTGGTCTCGGGTGGCGGGTTGGGGCTGGGGGCGGCTGCAGTGGCGGGCAGTTCCACGGGCCATTCTGGACCCCAGCCCTGCCTCTGCAGCAGGGGGCAAGTCGGCTGCAGCTCCCAGGTTTCTGTGGGGGGGGGGGGGGGCGATTCCTGCCAGTGCCCGGAGGGTGCTTAGGATCTCCTAGTCACCAAGTCACGGCAGCCAACAAGGGGATGTACTAAAAGGAAGGACAGG
>NW_015162506.1:0-4298 GCF_001447785.1 Gekko japonicus
CTGGCTCAGGGTCACCCAGCAAGCTTCCAGGGCACCAATGGGGATTTGAACCTGAGTCAACTAGATCTTAGTCCAACACCACTGCCCTACGCTAGCCCTCACAGGGACGGTCTCACTTCACAGCCAGATGGGGACTAGAGATGGGAAATATCCAGAGATTCTGAAGCCACAGGGAAATTGGGAGACTTGAGAAAAGTTTGGGAGCGAGAAAAGTTTGGGAGCGGGGGAATTTTGGTGAGTTACGTTCCTATCACACCTAACGTGCATGTGTTGATTTTAATTGTATAATTGTTAAAGGTTTTGGCAACTCATTCAATCCGTTTCATTCACTCTGTGGTTGACAGAGAGTCACGTTGACCATCAAGCAAAAGACCCAGAGGCCAACTGTATGCTTAGTGTAATGAAATTGTGCTATGTAGCATATTAAGGAAATCTAAAAGTACAAATGCCTTTGTATAAAAAAAACAGCACGTATACCCAAAATGTGAGTCCCACCTTCACACTGCTGCTGCAGCAGGAGCTTTTAAGGTTTGCAATCGGAGGGAGAGAGAAAAAGAAAAGCTGAAGGCAGGATACAAGTCCTGTCGTCAACAGAAGAAAGTGTATTATTTGGGCAGAAACTCTCCCGTAGAGGCACAACAGGTAAGACGACCAGTGTGTTTGGATATTAAAGTTGTAAATAATTGAAAACGCTCAGCTCTTACACATTATTTACCATATAAATCACTGACATTATTTTATTTAAACAAAAAAAAAAACACACACACTAAAAATGGTGTCCATGTTGACATTCTAAGAGCTCCCCCCCCCCCAAGTGCTCCATAAAATGTCCCAGTTTTCCACTGGAAAGTCCTTACACTTTTTCATGCTGTACACCCGAGTGTGAAAAATCTCGCCTTAAGGCACTCTGCTTATTTTGAAATACAAAATAGTACATCAGAGGTAACCCCAGCCCCTGGCCACAATTTTCCATTGAAAATACTGGGGAAAGTCCTGAAGGGGAAAAAAAAAATGTTTCCCCGTCCAAGTTTTTCTGTTTTTCTTCCAGGCCTTTCACATCTCTAGCAGGGACCGATGCTCTCTTTAAGCTGTGGGGTCTTGTGAGGCAAAATTCTACTTTGGCGTTAAAGTTGTGAGCAAGCAATTTGGCTATTGCATAAATCAGTTTGCTCTGGAGCCCTCCTTCCCGAGCAAGGAGAAAAATCTGTGAGCCAGAGGCTAAAAAACTGCAAGGTAGCTCACACTAACGCAGCTTAGGGGGAACACTGGCAGGGCCTCTTTTTTCCTTAGGTCATCCGTAACTCAGCATAGGGAGAAACTCTAGTCACTTTCCCTCCCATCGGGTGATAACTTGATGAACATCTTTACAGTGTTACTTGTGGCATACAAGCTGCCACTTTTATATTACTGCACACTGACTAGCTAGCAGCAACACCCTCACCACCTGAATAGCCCAGGCGAGCCTGATCTCCTCAGATCTCAGAAGCTAAGCAGGGTCGGCCCTGGTGAGTTCTTGGGTGGGAGACCCCCGAGGAAGTCCAGGGTCCGGGAGCACAATAGCAAAGCCCACCTCTGCACATCTCTTGCAACGCAGTCGACAGCGAGGGGGGGAAAGAAGGGGGAATGCAGCAAATCACCATGACACACATTTATCAGTTGGGAACCGTTTAATGAAGGGACAACAGGCAAATTTTTACAATGAGACAAGATGGTACAGACATAAACTCTTTAGAAACAAACAAACATTTAACAGAAGAACAACTCCAGACTCCCCCCCCCCGTTGGAAAGTGTGAATCTCATCTAACCCCCACTCCCGTTTTCTCTCTCAAATCCCTTCCGCTGACCAGCCAGCGCCTCACACTCCTGTGGAAGCGCCCCCACTCCCCAGGACTGCTTCATGATTTAGAGCCGTTCTCCACTGACCAGCCAGTGAGTCCTGTGAAATCTCCCCCCCACCACCACCATTACGGCTTCATAGAACCATCGCCTGTGAGAGCTGGAAGGGACCTTGCTGCTTTATCCAGAGCCGGTGACTTGCTAATTGGAAGCCACTTCGAGCACTGCACAACACCGCCCAGTAACACACACAACACACACCGATAATGAGCTTTGCCAGCTGACAGCTGCCCTATGTGCCCGAGACCCGCTCCTGCACATGAAGTGAGGGTGGGGGAGACATCTGAAGAAGGGACCAGTGACTCACGAAAGGCCACACCCCGCCACAGATAATGTTAGTCCTTAAAGTGCTCTTTTCTCCTGCTGCAAACGGACTTCGGGGGCGACTCCGTCTTGGATCTATCGGCCTGTTATTCACTGCCTGATGGTTCTTGTTGCCTGTCATTCAAAGGCTTCTGTGGCCCAGCTGTAAAAAATGACGGGGCAGTTTGTCTTCCCTGGCAGCTGGCCGTTTCCGAGCTCCTGTCCCGGCCTCCTGTTCGAAAGGAGCGCCTGTCTGTGGGCTTGGGGGACAGATAGCTGCAGCCATCAGAGCTCTGGTCCTTGTAGGCCCAATGCCAGGGGTAGGGGGTAGGTCTGGCCTGGAGAACAATGCCCCGCCTTTCCACACCTGCCGAGGGGGGCCCCCGTGCGGTTCTGTAGGAGAACACCTGGGCTGGGGTCCAGGGGCCCCCTGTCGGTCTCTAAGGTGCCACGGACCTCTAAACTGCTTCCCCTCCCTTTCGCAGAGGCATCGTGGGTAGAAACGGGCAGGAGAGGTTTTTCATGGCACAGTGGCAAATAGCATCCCATTCAGGGTCTGCCTGACCAGAGGCGACCGTGGGGGGGGGGGACAGGGATGCCATCCTCCAGGGCGGGGTCTGGGGATCCCCGGGTACTGCAGCTCATCTCCAGACGGCAGAGGTCGAGTCTGTGGCCTGGCACCCCACCCACCACCGAGGTCCCCGTCCCCCCCCCCAGGTTCTACCCTCAGTTACCCCAAGCTGGATCTGGCAACCCTCCCCCCCCAAAAAAAAAATCCCCTGCCGGTGGCTGGGGAGGAGGGGGGGTGGCAACCCCAGGAAGAAACGACCTCTTCCGGAGCTCTTCCTCTTCTTCCCCGTCGCCAGTGTCGATGCTTCTGGAGTGCTCCAGGGATCCATCCACATGCGAGGAGGCGCCAGCTCTCTCGACTTGCTGTCCCCTTTGCAGGGGAACCGAGACCCTCCACAGCTATGCAACTGAAGAAATCTAGAGCAGGAACATTGGAAGCTCTCCAGGGATCTGTCGGACAGATCTCTTCTCGAGCCAAGGAGAGCAAGAGACCGGTGGATTTTGCCCCGCGTCCGCTCACGTCAAGCCCGAGCAAACACCCTTGCCAGCTGTTAAAGCCCTTGCCAGCTGTTAAAAGTACCGGTTGTCCAGGCGCGTAGCCAGGATTCTGTGGCTTGTGGGGCACATTTTTTTTCTGGTGGGGCTGCCATTATTTACCATGAGGAGGGATGTGTGGCGTGCCCCTCCTGAAAGGTTTAAAGGGCCCTTCAGTTGGTCAGTGGGGAGCACGTGGTACGATCTGCCGGACAGATCTCTTCTTGAGCCAAGGAGGTCAAGAGACCGGTGGATTTTGCCCGAGCAAATAGCGCCTGCTTGAAAACCCCTCCCTTGCCAGCTGTTAAAAGTACCGGTTGTCCAGGCGCATACCCAGGATTCTGTGGCTTGTGGGGCACATTTTTTTTCTGGTGGGGCTGCCATTATTTACCATAATGAGGGGGTGGCGGCGTGCCCCTCCAGAAAGGTTTAAAGGGCCCTTCAGTTGGTCAGTGGGCAGCACGTAGGCAGCTGGGGGGCCCTTTAAACCTTTCAGGAGGGAGAGAGAGGGGCACACGCCCCACCCCCACTTCTCAAAAGCACTGAAAGGATCCTTTTAAATCACTGGTTCCCAAACTGGGCAATACTGCCCCCTGGGGGGCACTGGAACGATCCAGGTGCGGATTTACTAACTGCTTTTTATCCACCCTTAAAGGGGGGGCACAGGGTCATTTTTTTCTGAAAAGGGGGCAGCAGGTCAAATAAGTTTGGGAACCTCTGCTTTAAATGCTTTGGGGGAGAAGCGGGGGGGGGGGCTTTAAGGAAGGGGGGGGGGCCCCCCATAGCCCCACTGTATTTTTGACAAGGGTGGTTGTAAGGAAGGGGGTGGAGCCCCCCATAGACCCACTGTATTTTTGACCACTGTGTGACAAGAATGTTGGACTAGATGGGCCTTTAGCTTCTCTTATGTTCTTGTGTACCGTAGCTACAGGCCAGCAGTTGTCATTTCTTTCTTAACCAGCACGTTGTTCCAAAATCTAGAACCCTTCCCAAA
>NW_015162506.1:8961-18233 GCF_001447785.1 Gekko japonicus
GCCGGGGGGGGGGGGGACAGGGATGCCATCCTCCAGGGCGGGGTCTGGGGATCCCCGGGTACTGCAGCTCATCTCCAGACGGCAGAGGTTGAGTCTGTGGCCTGGCACCCCACCCACCACCGAGGTCCCGTCCCCCCCCAGGTTCTGCCCTCAGTTACCCCAAGCTGGATCTGGCAACCCTCCCCCCCAAAAAAAAATCCCCTGCCGGTGGCCGGGGAGGGGGGGGGAGTGGCAACCCCAGGAAGAAACCTTTCGTGGGCCACGTCCAGACCTCTTCCGGAGCTTCCCCGTCGCCAGTGTCGATGCTTCTGGAGTGCTCCAGGGATCCATCCACATGCGAGGAGGCGCCAGCTCTCTCGACTTGCTGTCCCCTTTGCAGGGGAACCGAGACCCTCCACAGCTATGCAGCTGAAGAAATCTAGAGCAGGAACATTGGAAGCTCTCCAGGGATCTGCCGGACAGATCTCTTCTTGAGCCAAGGAGGTCAAGAGACCGGTGGATTTTGCCCGAGCAAATAGCGCCTGCTTGAAAACCCTTCCCTTGCCAGCTGTTAAAAGTACCGGTTGTCCAGGCGCATACCCAGGATTCTGTGGCTTTTGGGGCACATTTTTTTTCTGGTGGGGCTGCCATTATTTACCATAATGAGGGGGTGGCGGCGTGCCCCTCCAGAAAGGTTTAAAGGGCCCTTCAGTTGGTCAGTGGGCAGCACGTAGGCAGCTGGGGGGCCCTCAGCACGTGGGCAGCTGGAGGGCCCTTTAAATCTTTCAGGAGGGAGAGAGAGGGGCACACGCCACTCCACCCCCCACTTCTTCTCAAAAGCACTGAAAGGATCCCTTTAAATCACTGGTTCCCAAACTGGGCAATACTGCCCCCTGGGGGGCACTGGAACGATCCAGGTGCGGATTTACTAACTGCTTTTTATCCACCCTTAAAGGGGGGGCACAGGGTCATTTTTTTCTGAAAAGGGGGCAGCAGGTCAAATAAGTTTGGGAACCTCTGCTTTAAATGCTTTGGGGGAGAAGCGGGGGGGGGGGCTTTAAGGAAGGGGGGGGGGCCCCCCATAGCCCCACTGTATTTTTGACAACAAACGGCATCTTTTTGTCCTCTTGGTGAAGGGGGGCACGGAGTCAATTTTTTTTCTGAAAAGGAGCCATAGGCCAAATAAGTTTGGGAACCTCTGCATTAAATGCTTTGGGGAAGAAGTGGGGGGGCCTTTAAGGAAGGGGGTGGAGTTCCCAATAGACCCACTGTATTTTCGGCCACTGTGTGACAGAGTGTTGGACTAGATGGGCCATTGGCCTGATCCAACATTGGCTTCTCTTATGTTCTTGTGTACTGTAGCTACAGGCCAGCAGTTGTCATTTCTTTCTTAACAAGCACGCCTTCCAAAATCTAGAGCCCTTCTCAAAGAAAGGAGAGGAGGTAGTAGAGATCACGGCAAGCGGGGGGAGGGATCTAAAACATTTGCTTTACAGAAACAAGAGAGTTTTCATAAACAAGGCACAGAGCCAAAAATTAGGAAGAAGAAGAGAAGAGACTGGATTTATACCCAGCCCTTCACTCGGAGTCTCAGAGCAGCTTACAAACTCCTTTTCCCTCCCCACAACAGACACCTTGCGAGGGAGGTGGGGCTGAGAGAGCTCTGACAGAAACTGCTCTTTTTTCAAGAACAGCTCTGACAGAACTATGGCTTGCTCAAGGTCATCCAGCAGGTGCAAGTGGAGGCGTGGGGAATCAAACCCATTCCTAACAGTGCTCATGTTACTGCATCTATAGCTTTCAATAAAAGTAAAACTATCCTGGAAGTGTGTACTTCATTGTTTGCTGTGGGTCCTGACATGCAGTTTTCCCCAAACCTGTTTTGCTACAATTTCCTTGAAGATTGTACCAAATAAAGATTTGGGAAGGGGAGGATTTCCCATCATTTTCAAACTTCAAGAGGCAATCGAAGACAATTTAGGACTGCATTTGATTAATTTAGTTTGCATTTATTGGCGGTCCTAATCTGGAGATTTTAAAGTGTGGTCTTTTATGTATTTTTTAAATCATCGTTGTTTTGTTTACATCCTAAACTGCCTGGAATTCCACAAAGCAGAAAGGCGACTAATAAATGTTTCCAATGAATCAAAACATATTGCTCAGCGGCTCAGCCACTTTGACTGGTTTTAAGGAATTAGTTGTAGCAAAAGTAAGATTTCCAGAAATGCTGCAATTATGGAAGGAAAAAACTCATTTCCAATATTGTTTACCATAATTTAGCAACTAAAATAGTATTTTTGAAATACTGATGCACTGTAGAGGTATATATCCCGTAATTTTATTCAAACAAATATACCAAAAAACAAGATAAGATGTTGTGAAATGTGAGGTATCAAACTGTAGTTTAACGTTTGTCAGGGAGGAAAAAACTCATTTCCAGTATTGTTTACCATAATTTAGCAACTAAAATAGTATTTTTGAAATACTGATGCACTGCAGAGGTATATATTCCTTAATTTATTCAAACCAATAATACAAAAAACCAGATTAGGTGTTGTGGAATTGTGAGGTATCAAACTGTAGTTTAACGTTTGTCAGGGAGGAAAAAACTCATTTCCAATATTGTTTACCATAATTTAGCAACTAAAATAGTATTTTTGAAATACTGATGCACTGCAGAGGTATATATTCCTTAATTTTATTCAAACAAATATACCAAAAAACAAGATAAGATGTTGTGAAATGTGAGGTATCAAACTGTAGTTTAACGTTTGTCAGGGAGGAAAATAAGAGTTTAAAATAAAAGCCATCGATATGACAGTAAGCAAAATGAAGATTTTATTATTTGGGCTTAGAAACAGTACATAAATCTCAGCATTAGTATATGGAAACAGACTTTTAGAAGGGGAAAACAAGGAAATAAACACCCCAGTAATGCAATTAAAGAGCAGCGAGACCACTGGTTATGGAGTTAAGCATTATGGGAAGACAGAGGAAATGGGGGAAAGTGAGAAGCCTGCTAAAGAAACCCAAAGCTTTGCTGTCTGGCCCACGTCCAGCCGGTTATCATGATGTACCCCTAGACCAGAGAAACTGAAGTTGGGCAACGAGGTGCAGTGGCTGAAAGCATTTGCCCAACATACGGGCCTACGGAGGTTGCTTGGTTACTAATCCAAACAAGCACAGAAGCAGTGCTCACCCAGCTGTCTCTGACCCAATGGTGCAAATTGACCCTGGAAATATTATTTTATGCTGCTTTAAAGCAGTACTTCATTTGTTATTCTGAAAGGAAAAAATGCCCCATAAGATCCTTCCATTTCCTCACCTCGACTGTTCAATTTGTCCACAGGGGGGAAAGGGTCGGGGGGTAGGGTTGCTGAAAACCAGGGACAGGAGAGCTCCCCAAATTACAACTGATCTCCAGGCCACAGAGATTATACTTTTTTTCTCTGCCCGCCACAACACCTGGTCGAGAATTGATATGGCTTGGGTATCAACATCTCTTATCAGAACCATAGAAGAAACAGAAATTTTACCCAACACCACAGCCCTCTTATGTTAACGTTGCAATCCACACACACAGGAAGTCAAGATAGACAATGAATATGGATATATTAAAAGATAAAAAGATAACAGAAAAAACTAAAAAAGAAATAAAAGAATTTTTTAGGATTAATACTCAATTTGATACCCCCAAAGAAATAATATGGGATGCCTTTAAGGCATTCATAAGAAGCTGGTGGATTAACCAAGGAGCATGGAGGAAAAAACAGGAAAATAGAAAATATGATACACTAAAAGAAAAAATACAAGAAGAAGAGAATGAAATAAAAAACAAAAATAATACTACAGACAATAAAAGATTCAAACTAGCCAAGTTACATCATCAACTCAATCTACTCTTGACACAAGAAGTTGCTAAAAAACTAGAAGATTCTAAAATGTATTATTTTGAAAATGCTAATAAGCTCACCAGGTGGTTAGCATACAGGCTGAAAAAAGAAAGAGAGAAACGAGTAATAAAATCTTTTAAAAATGACAAAGGGGAGGAAAAATTTAAACAAAAAGATCTTAAAGAAATAGTAGAGACCTTTTATAAAAATTTATACCAGAATCCAAACTAAAAAAACAAGGAAATACAAGAGTATCAAGAAAAATGGGAAAAGAAACAAATTTAATAAAGAACATCCTTACTAAATGAGCCAATAACAGTCTGTGAAATAATAGAAGCAATTAAAAATGGAAAAAAGAGGAAATCCCCAGGGCCAGACGGTATCCCAATAGAATTTTATCAAGTATTTGAAGATCAGATCCTGGAACCATTTAAAGATTTATTACAAAATATCCCAAACTCATGTAAATTACCCCCTTCTTGGAATGAGGTGGCATTGACACTGATCCATAAACCCAATTCAAATGAACTGGAAATCAAGAATTATAAACCAATATCTCTCCTGAACACAGATTACAAACTTTTTGCTAAGATTCTGGCAAACAGACTGAAAAAGGTTCTAGGTCAAATAATACATTAAGACCAGTCGGGCTTTTTACCTAAAAGACGAATTCAAAATAATATCAGAACCATATTGGAATATTATTAATTGCACCCTGGAAAATCGATGGCCCTAATCCTTTTAGATGCAGAAAAGGCTTTTGATAATATCAATTGGGCCTATATGCTGCAAAAGTTCTCCAATTGGGAGTGTGGGAATAACTTTCTCACAATGATAAAAGCCATTTACACCAGTCAAAGTGCCAAAATCCTAGTTAATGGAGAGCTCACCCAAAATATCCAAATACAGAAGGGTACTAGACAGGGGTGCCTATCACCCTTATTGTTCATATTTACTCTAGAATCTTTAAATGACAGGATAAGGAATAACAATATGATTAAAGGTTTGAGAATAAAAGGCGAAGTGTTTAAGCTTCAGGCCTTCGCGGATGATTTGATCTTTATATTGGAGGAGCCAGAACAATCTTTAACTCACTTAATATTTGACATTCAGGAATATGGTAATCTAGCGGGTTTAAGGATTAATTTCCAAAAAACCAAGATACTAGTTAAAAACTGTTCACAAACGTTAATACAAAAAATTCAAAAGATCTCAAAAATGGAAGTAGTTCAAAAAGTGAAATATTTAGGAATTTGGATCACCAATAAAACATCAACCTTATATGAGAATAATTACCTACAACTCCTAAAAGAGGTTAAAGGAGATTTAACCCGTTGGGACAAAGTAAACCTTTCATTATTGGGCAGAATAGCAACTGTTAAAATGAATATATTACCACGATTCCTTTTTCTTGCCCCAAACCTACCAATAATTAGAAAATACCAGTATTTCAACAACTTGGAGAAAATGGTTGGTAAATTCATTTGGCAATTAAAAAAAAAACGGTTTAAAATCAAAGTTCTTTAGGAACTTAAACAAAAAGGGGGATTCGCTCTACCCAATTGGCAATTATATTATTTAGCAGCTTCAATAGGATGGATTCGGGAATGGGCTACACTAGAAGATACAAGAACATTAGCTCTAGAGGGATTTGATTTAGCAGTGAGCTGGCATGCTTATTTGTGGTATGAAAAAGATAAAATCCATTCTAACTTTCATACACATATAACTAGAAGCGCTCCCATAGAGGCATTCTCAAAACCTACATTAATAATTGGGAAAATTAAAGAAACTTATGGTAACTTATTGAACAAAAAAACTGAGCTGAAAATGGATGAGAATCTATTAAAACAAAACTTAGAACTCTCATGGTGGAAAAAAATGTATTGAAATCAAGGTATAATGAAGATAAAAAAGGGATTCTATACCAGCCCAAATGAAATTGATAAAATATGGCTTTCATCAAGTGATAAACTGATTCAGAAGTTATATAAAAAATTGTTAGAAGATTTTTTACAAGATGAAACCATCAAAACCTCAATGAGAGTTTGGACAAAGGAGATTGGTCACTCAATAGATATAGAACGCTGGTCAAAAACCTGGGAAGCCCTTAAATAAATGAGAGTGACTCCTTATAAGGAGAATATATATAAACTACTCTATAGATGGCACTTGACTCCGGACAGAATAGCAAAATGTTTCCCTAGATCATCCAACATTTGCTGGAGATGTAAAAGAAATGTACGATCTTATCTCCACATATGGAAATTCACAAGCTATTTTTAGATGTACTAAAAATCAAAATCCCTTTAACACCGGAAACTTATTTACTTAATATGCTACCGGACAATATAAAAGACCTTAGTCACTTGGCTTGCTCTTGCCCTTTGCTTCTAAGGTCCTTTCTGCACTAGACCTTAAATCCTGGTTCAGTCCTGTCTCTGAATTTATATTCTACACTACACCCCTGTTAATTATCTCGGGGTATTTTCTGTTTCCACATTACATTGAGGTCACCCTGGTTTCGCCCCACACCTGTCCAGGGGTAAACGGATGCTGTTATAACCAGGGATGAATCCAAGATATTGCATCCCGAGTTGAACCAGGGATGAGATCCAAGTATGGCCTCACTGAATCAGTGCTGGACGGCTAACAAGAAGGCTGTGTGGAGACAAAGGTGTCCCTGGGACCAAAGGGAGCCATCCTGGCCCTAGAGCTGCTTGGGGGGGGCAGAGTGGGGGGAAACATCTGTCCTTAGGAAAGGCAGACTCACCTCGGGCGCTCCAATCCCGAAAGGTTTCAAGGAGGTCTGGGATGGCAGCCTGCAGGCAGCCTCTGAGCTGAATGACATGAGATCTCCCCAAGTTTTTAAAAGCACGGGGTGCCCATCTGCATCAGGGCAGTTCAGAGAGGGGTAGTTTCATATCGACACCCACCTCCACCCACCCCCAGCTCCTGTTAGCCTTGAAACACTGCTGGTTAGTCTTGCGGGAACCTGTTTCAGGGCACAACCAAAAGCCTTTTTAAAAAAGACACCCCCTCGCCAAGTGCCATCTCCACCCCCAGCGGGGGACTTTGGGGGGTGTTCCCGGAGGGGTTGGGGCATCCCCGACGTGATGAAATGACATTGGGGACGTCCCCTGCCTGCCCGCTCTTCAAGCGTGCCAGCTCCCTGCAGTTAAAGGGGCCCCTTTAAGTGTAGTGAGCCAGCGTTTCCCCGCGCGCCTGATCTCAGTGGAGATCAGGTGCATGGCCCACAGCCACCCCTCTCCCTCCTCTCTCTCAAGAGAGAAGGGAGAGGGTTGGCGGTGGGTGTTGGGGCTTGGAGGTGGGGCTTCCCCCGGCAGCCAGCTGGCTGACAGCGTGTAGAAGCCCCCCAAAAGCGGAGGACCTCTGCCGGACTGGAGGGGTTGGCAACCCTACCCCGCATACATGTGGGCCAGGGGCAAATCCAGCTCCTCCTCCTGCATGAGTTGAAAGTACTTCCACGAGGAAGGACCGATTCTCCCTGCTTTAGTCAGGACTCCCCCCCCCCCAAAAAAAAGAACAACCAACATGGCATCTGGCGCAGGGGCCGCAGTTGGAGGGAGAAATGGCAGCACCCCTTGCATACAAAAGGGAATTCCTCTGTTTGGGCTCCTGGGGTCCAAGTCACAGTCTGGGCACAGCGGGTTAATCCCCAAAGGGCCATTTCAGAATTCGCGTTATGGTGCTTCAGTCTCCTGGTACAGCGTGGGCCTGGTCTTCCTTTGTGATCTCTGAGGAAAGAAATTCAAGATGATCAGGACATTCTAATAACAGTTTTAAAAAAGACTTCAACTAAAATGACTGGGTCAGTGCTTTTGTATGATTAGGCCAGTGAGAAATTGTGTGTGTGTGTGGGGGGGGGATAAAGTTATTAGTCAATGTTACAGTGATCAGATTTGTTGTTGGGAAAGAGCTGGACGATTCCCATACAATGCAGCAACTAAAAAATATACATGCGGACGCTGGTCCTTTCCGCACTAGACCTTAACTCCTGGTTCTACCCTGTCCCTGAACTTACATTCCACACTACATGCGAGTTCACCCCTGTATTTATCTCGGGGTATTTTTTCGTTTCCACTGAGGTCACCCCATTCCATTGTCACCCCAGTTTCGCCCCACACTTGTCCCGGGATAAACGGATGCTGCTGTAACCAGGGATAGATGCAAGGTATTGGTGTCCCGAGTTGAACGCTGATAAAACCAGGGACGAGAGCCAAGTGTGGAAAGGACCACTGTGACCCTCGTTTACGAATGGAGGTTCAGATCTCCTCTGTGGCACGTGGCACCAGCGGTTGTCCTCCCTTGAGAAGAAAGGAGACTGGGCCACAGTTCTCCAGGCTTCACAGCGCCATCCTACGCAGAGCTACACCCTTCCAAGTCCAGTGGAGTTCATGGGCCTAGAAGGCAGTAACTCTGTTTAGGATCGCACTGTTAATCACATCCAAGGCTGCGGCCACACGCACTAAACAATCCACTTTCAGTGCATTATCCAACTGGATTTTACTGTGTGAACTAGCAAAATCCAGTCGGAAAGTATGATTGAAAGTGGATTATTTAGTATGTGTGACCGTTACACCACTGTGCTACTTCTGAAGGCAGTCTGGAAGTTTCGCAGGGCTCTTTTTGTAGCAGGAACTCCTTTGCATATTAGGACACCCCCCCAATGTAGCCAATCCTCCGAGAGCTTACAGAGCTCTTCATACAGGCGCTACTATAAGCTCTCGGAGGATTGGCTACATTAGGGGGTGTGTCGCCTAATATGCAAAGGAGTTCCTGCTACAAAAAGAGCAATGGATGGATGGATGATGCCTCCTTTTGTAGCAGGAACTCCTTTGCACATTAGGCGACACCCCCCCTAATGTAGCCAATCCTCCAAGAGCTTACAGTAGCCCCTGTAAGAAGAGCTCTGAAAGCTCTTGTAGAATTAGTTGCATTAGGGGTGTGTCGCCTAATATGCAAAGGAGTTCCTGCCAGTGTTCCCTCTAAGCTGAGTTAGTGTGAGCTAGCTCTCAGTTTTTTAGCTTCCAGCTCACACATTTTTGTCTTCGCTCAGGAAGGAGGGCTCTAGAGCGAACTAATTGATGCAGTAGCCGAATCGCTCACTCACAACTTTAATGCCAGTAGCTCCCAAAGTAGAATTTTTGCTCACAAGACTCCACAGTTTAGAGGGAGCGTTGGTTCCTGCTACAAAAAGAGTCCTGCGCAATACTAATACTACTTGGCAGTTTCACGTGCGCTAAAGGATTCCCACTGGGGGTTACTGCTCGATTCAAGGCCAGCAGCACCATAGAGACCAACAACATTTTCAGGGTATGAGCCTTCTGATGAAGGGACCTTTGACTCTTGAAAACTTGTTGGTCTTGAAGGTGATAC
>NW_015162506.1:18417-28975 GCF_001447785.1 Gekko japonicus
ATGGATGGATGGATGGATGATGCCTCCTTTTGTAGCAGGAACTCCTTTGCACATTAGACGACACCCCCCCTAATGTAGCCAATCCTCCAAGAGCTTACAGTAGCCCCTGTAAGAAGAGCTCTGAAAGCTCTTGGAGAATTAGTTGCATTAGGGGTGTGTCGCCTAATATGCAAAGGAGTTCCTGCCAGTGTTCCCTCTAAGCTGAGTTAGTGTGAGCTAGCTCTCAGTTTTTTAGCTTCCAGCTCACACATTTTTGTCTTCGCTCAGGAAGGAGGGCTCTAGAGCGAACTAATTGATGCAGTAGCCGAATCGCTCACTCACAACTTTAATGCCAGTAGCTCCCAAAGTAGAATTTTTGCTCACAAGACTCCACAGTTTAGAGGGAGCGTTGGTTCCTGCTACAAAAAGAGCCCTGCTGGCAATACTAATACTACTTGGCATAAATTATAGAGTTTCACGTGTGCTAAAGGATTCCCACTGGGCGTTACTGCTCGATTCAAGGCCAGCAGCACCATAGAGACCAACAACATTTTCAGGGTATGAGCCTTCTGATGAAGGGACCTTTGACTCTTGAAAACTCATACCCCCAAAATCTTGTTGGTCTTGAAGGTGATACTGGATTCAAATCTAGCTGTTTTACTGTAGACCACCATGGCTACCCTCTAAGATGATCTCCACTGGCCACTGGTTCACTTCTGGGATCAATCCAAAGTATGTCTGGGACAAGGAGGCTTAAAGGATCCAAGTGGACTTGCCAGATTACTGAAGCCCTGCTCTGTGGGCCACAGGATGGCCTTTTTCAGTGGTGGGGTCTCAGTTATGGAGCATCCTCCTTGCAATTATGTTATGATCTGATGCTGGCACTTTTTTATTGTGTAGACTGCTTCAAGACCCAACTACTGTAAAATGTGCTATGCATGGGGCTGCCCTTGAACGTGACTTGGAAAGTTCAGTTAGTCCAGAACATGGTTGCTCATCTTGTATCTCAGACAAGTCATTTCCAGCATATTAGACCTAACCGGGAGTGATTTCATTGGCTTCTGGTTTGGTTCTGGGATTAGTTTAAGGCCCTTCCCAGCCTCAGACCCACCTATCTGAAGGTCTCCTCTCCCTGCACCACTGAACGACACAACCTCCAGGGGACTTGGCTGGGGATTTTCAGATTCTTTCAAAGAGGCTGTCACCAGAAGCAAGGACTTTCCTGTCCCTTTTGGACTTGCTCGAAAGCCAGTTGAATCCAACTCTAGGATTGCAGTGCTCATCTCTGTTTCCAAGCCGAAAAGCCAGCGCTGTCCGGAGATGTTTCCCATGGCCATGTGGCCGGCATGACTAAACGCCAAGGCGCACGGAACGCCGTTACCTTCCCACCGCAGCAGTACCTATTTATCTACTTGCAATTTCTTGCTTTCGAACTGCTAGGTTGGCAGGAGCTGGGGCCAGAGACAGCTCACTCCGTCATGCAGCACTTGGGTCTCGAACTGCCGACCTTCCAGTCTGCAGCTTGGTGTCTTAACCACTGAGCACAAATGACTGCACCGTTCCAGAGGGGCTTCTGCTATTTTTGCTGCTCTCTTGAGTTGAACAGAGGCACAGATTGCTGTTGTGCGGGTTATTACTCTCGTGTGTAATGCTCGAGTCTAGTGCATTATGGTGTTAAGTTTGTGTGGCAGAATTCTGGATTAAGGGAGACTCGGCCATTTATGTATAAGGTATATTGAATAGCTGTCGCAAAAGCAGACTTTGGTTTCTTCCCATGAAGCACTGCGGTTATGTCCAACGCCTGCTTCCTATTTGCAAAGCAGGGCCTGGCTGTGAACACCAAGAGCCCTTCCCCCACACAGAGCTCACATTCCTTGAGCCAAAATGCACTCTGCCTCAAGGCTGAATCTCTAGAGATCATGGTGGTCAGAACTCTCCTGCTCTGGCCAGAGACTTTGGCCTGACGAATAGCCCTTGAGGAGGCAAAGCTTACGGCTTTATGGTGCCATCAAAGGGAAGGGTTAGGCTACTGGCGAGCTCATGCCATTCCCATGGGATGGTTGATGTATGTCTTTCATTATTTATTTATTTATTTATCTATTATTGTGGGATGGTTGATGTATGTCTTTCATTATCTTGCAAGAAGGTATAAATATTGCCTTGTTTCTTTGTACGGGGCCACCTCCAGATTGCTCATCTGAAGCACTCTGCTGGCGGCCAGGGATACATCTCTTTACACTGTTTCATGTTTTGAGTTTTTCTGTTACTCTGCTTAAGGTTCAATAAAATAAGATTGTAGTGCATGCTTGGTGTCCTGCCACATGCATCCCATCCAGCCCAGTGAACCTCAGTGCAGCTGGTACCCCGGGGGGAAGACTGGTGACCAGGCATAACGCTTTCTTTTTCTGCAACTGTTTGTTTGTTGTTATCATTTATATATGAAATTGCCAACACTTTGGCACAGTGCCCTCGGGCTTACTGCGCAGAGAAGGGCAGTTAACAAATACTTTCAGTAAAAAAATAAAACATGAATACACTCTGATTTCCGTTAGCTGTCTCAAGTACTTTTCGGAGGGCAAGCCAGATAAAAAGGATGAAAGTAACTGAATAAAACAGGGCTCGAGTTAGGGAGTAAGGAACTGGTCCCAGGGTGAGGCAGTCTTGCCAAGTGGGAAGGCACCTCTTTTCGGCGGCCAGCCAAGCAGCTAAATCGCCTTGTGCCAAAGACACCAGGGGAGGGGGCTGCCCAGACGGAACCTGGAACAGCCCCCCTCTCAGGGGACCAGGGAAGCAGCTGCAAGCTGTAGCCACAGAAAACAGAATGAGAATCGAATGTCCCCGCTAACAAGGAAAAAAACCTACTTGTGTCATTCATCTGCCACAAGATGCATCAGGTGGAGAATAAATGTCTATGTGATTACATTTCATGAACACGGGCACAGACTCCCCACAAGCAGCCCTGACAACTGATTTGATGGGCAGCTTCAAGGAGGAGCTGTGGCTCAGTGGTCGAGCATTGGCCTGGTACGCAGAAGGTCCCAGGTTCAACTCCCAGCATCTCCAGAGAAAAGGATCGGGTAGTGGGTGAAGTGCTTGGGAGAGCTGCTGCCAGTCCTGAGTGGACAACACTGACTTCGATAGAGCAAAGGTCTGGTTCGGCATAAGGCAGCTTCGTTTGTTCTTTATCCTGCGGGGCTTATTACAGTTCCGCAGGGCCTGCAAGACGGAGCTCTTCCGCCAGGCCTTAACTGAGACAGAGGGCGTCCATTCTGATTAGCCCCCCCCTCGCCTGGGAGCCAGACTGGGACCACACTGTCTGCCCTTGAGGCATGTCCCTGTTTAAACATTGATGATTTTATAGATTTTGATTACTGTTAAGATGTTTAAAATTGTAGATTTGCATAAATTGCAGAGGGGTGTGCATGTGTGTGGGGGTAACCGCCCATAGCCTACAAATGTGGGGAGGGCGGGATAGAAGTTGAAATAAATAAATACATGGCCTGCCATGCGTGTGGTATGGGTTCCGTTCCTGCCTCTGCCTTCTGTTCTGCTGCTAGGATTGTGGCGGGCAGGGGTCATTTCCTGCGGGAGCGCACAGGAGCAGAACTCCAGCAGTAAAGCACACAGGGAGTGTGGCCCCACCCCCTGCTCCCAGCAGCCTTCATTCAGGCCACGAGGAGCAAGAAGCAGCTAGGTAAGTTGCAGAGCCCCTCCCCCCCGGCCTGCCTTCAGGTACAAGCTCTCCCTCCTCTGTGAGGACAGATCTGCGCGTTTCCCCCCACACACACATAGCTAGCAATCCAAAACAGTCCAGTGGCACCTTTAAGACCAAGTTTTATTCAGGTACAAGCTCTCCCTCCTCTGCGAGGACAGAGCTGCACGTCCCCTCCCCCATAGCTAGCAATCCAAAAGAGTCCAGTGGAGCCTGAGCGGTGGGTGTTGCCTTCTGACACACTTCCGGTGATGCCAGGGTGTGTGGCATACGCAAATAAGTTGTGCTAATAAGTTGTGCTAATGAGCTCCTGCACCTCTTTTTCTATGAAATGACCCCTGGTAGCGGGTAACATCAGGGGAAGGCCTCGGCCTCTCTGCCCTGTTGTTGGAACTCCAGAGGAAGCGGTTGCCCGGGCGGTGTGAGACAGGATGCGGGACTGGAGGGGCCGCTGGCCTGATCTCTTCTGATGTTCCTTTCTTTATTCCCAGTCTTATTCCCTTGGCAGAATTTGTCAGGCGGGGCCTTTTCCCCAATGAGATACTGAGGAGATACTAAGAATGCCTTCTGTCTACATTCCGGGGTGTGCTCTCTGGGTGCTGCCTCCCCCTTGCCTTGCCAGGAGCTGTTCCTCGGGGCATTCCTCCTCCCCTCCCTCCCTCCGGGACCTCAGTTCTTGCTTGGGAGGGGCCGTGGTCCTTGGGTCAGGGTTTCCTCTCCCAGGTGGGCTGGGCCAAGCGACCACGGCTCCTTCCCTGCCTGTCAAAAGGGAGCTTGTTTGCAGGAAAGCCCCACGTGTGCCACTCCCAAAGAAGCAGTAGGTGCAGGTTAAGAGAGAAGTCCAGCAGCACCCGAAAGACTAACATCACGTCTCCCAGCAGGAGCTTTCGTGAGTCAGAGGGCTTGCTGTGTCAGGTGCAGGGCCCCCGCCGGGCAAAGCGGTAGGAGCTCCTGAGCAAACCAAAGGCAAGCAAGGACAAACGACCGGACCCACGCTCTACAGCAATTCAGCGCTCTCCCTGTTGGAAAGTCTGCAACATCCTTACCTGCACTGCACGGAGCATTGTATTCAGCAACCGCATAGTCATCTGGGGGGGGGAGAGAAGAATGGCTTTTCAGGGACAGGAGGAGCCCCAACACGGCACGTTTTCAACGACCCACCCCCACCCCTGCGGGGACCTGCCATGTGATCAGGGCCAAATCACACGTGAAGCCACACAGGAAAAACCCCTTGGGAGCTCATTCATGGGACTCACCCCCCCCCCAATATAATCTGTCCCACTGTGTCTGTTCAGGGCAAAGCAGGCAGATTTCCACAGTGTCACCTTGACACTGATGCTGGGTGGCAGTGATCCTTGTGAAAACCAATCATTCCTTCATTGGGAATGGGGGGGGGGAATCGATAATGTGGTGGGAGGGGCAAGCCGTGTATCTCCCCGATGCTTGGGACAGGGACCGCTGCCCAGGCCCCAGATATCTATCTATCTATCTATCTATCTATCTATCTATCTATCTATCTATCTATCTATGAATGTGTGTTGTCAGAGGCTCAGCACTTGCCAAAGCTAACAAGCTGAAGGAAGTCCTTTCGGCAGGCATATTAGCAGCACTGAATGAGATGTACTGATACACACACACAGTGCGACTCAGTTGTGACCAATGGCATCTTCGAACCCATCCAGATGGCACTGCTGTTCATAGAACAAGCTCAGAAGGGTCAGAATAAAAGAGATCTTACGGCAGAGCTCTGCGAGGAGCCGATTGCAAAGGCACTGGAGATACAAACGAAGACTGCGGGACTGCGGGGCATTAGCAGGGCTGTGTGCAAACAGGGGTGGTGAACAGTGAGGCCGTTCCACCGTTCCACCAGTGAGACGCTGACCTGGGTGGTAGTAATCGTAGACCTTGACTGCCACTGGCTTCAGGTCTCTCACGTCAAATTCTTGTTCCACCGAGAAGAAATAGTGTTGCTCGTCACTATCCAGCTGAAGAGGGAGAGAAACAGCTCGATTCAGGCCCAGCAGCACCTTAGAGACCCATGCGCTTTTGAGATTCAAAGCGCTCCTTGTCCGATACTCTTTGGTCCTTTCCACATTTGCCTGCCACCCTGGATTTTCTCAGACCGATTTCACACAAGAGCTGCGCTGCGGTCGCACCTCCCTTTGCCCCACTTCTATTGGCCAATTTCCCACTCAAAGCCGCGGGGCCGCGTTTTGACCCACGGCTTCGCCCAATTTTCCCAGCGGTTTCGTGATCCTCTTTTTTGTGTGACCGGGCAAAATCCAGTTGAGAACTGGACTGAAAGTGGATTGAAAGTGGATTATGTGTGGCCGCAGCCTTAGGCCCATTCTGCACCTAGCATTCGCTCTGCTGTTTTACCAAACCTACATTGGAACAGACATTCCCCTCTGCATTTCGTGCCACTTTCACTTTCTTTGATTGTCGGATTTTATGCTACCCTCCACATTGCATGCCGGTTTCACTTCCTTTGATCTCTCGGTTTTATGGTAGCCATCTGCATAGATTTATGGCTGTTTTATGGCCGTTCACAACTCTGCAGTCATTACAGCATTGCCCCGTTAGCCTGAGGTATCTGAATGTGGTTTTGAGCTGCATCTTTTTCTGTTCCAGTGTGGGTTTGGTAAGACAACGGAGCAAATGCTAGATGCAGAATGGGCCTCAGTCGGAGTGGGGAAAGTTTTCAGCCGGGATTCTCTGGTCCCCTTTCTGCAGTCAGCAACTCACAAACCACATCCAATACTCCTCGTTCCCCCAATGGACAGGTCTGCTGAATGAATGTCCTTGTCCCAGACCCCAGTTTTAGTCGAGAGGGCAGAGACCTGCGTGGCCCTCACCTCATCCAGGTAGATGCTGACCGCGTCAGGTTCAATTTCCACCTTTTTCACTAGAGGCTTCTCTAGTAGCTGTTGGGATGGAGAAGAGATAAGTATATAAACATGCACTGTGAATATGGAAAAAGACTTCTGGATCACACCAGCTGTGGTCTGTTCCCTGGTAAATGTAGAGGCAGTTGGTGTCCCCAAAATCAAGTCCATCGATTTCTGTGAAAGAACGTTTTCAACATTCCGATGTATTTCCCCACACAGAATGAGGGAAGGCTTTAGCATTGTGAGGAACTAAATATTCACACCTGTCGTATTCCACAAAGGCAAGAAAACCTGCAGATAAACAAATAGGGGTACTTTCTCTGGCGGCACAGAGGCTCACAGGCAACTATGGGAAAGGTGGTGCTTCTTAGCGAGGATATAAAATTGGGGACTTAGAAAACTTCAAGAAGTAAAGGACTAATGCACTGGCCAAGGAACACAGCATTGGCAGGCATATTCAGTGTGGCACATTTATGAGACTCTGCAGAAGAACTGCCTTTGAGCACCTAGTGGAGAAAATGATACCCCCATCTGCTGGGGGTGGTGACAATAAAAAATAAATATTAAATGTATTTATTTAAAATATTTATTAGCCTCCTTTGTCTTCAAACACAGTCCAAAATAAAACCTAAAGAAGGGAAGTGAGGGGGGCCAGGCGCACCTCCCTGGGGTGGCTGTTCCGTAATTGCGGGGCCGCCACCGAAGAGGCCCTCCCTCTTGTGCCCACTGGATGAGATTCTTTGGTTGGTGGGACAGTGAGGAGGGCCCCTACCCGTGATCTTGATTCCTGGGCAAGAACGTGCAGGAGAAGAGGGTCCTTCACAGACCCAAGTCCCAAGCCAGGTAGGGCTTTCAAGGTCTGGTTTTCTAAGGTGAGACTGCTGTGTTGAGTAGCGCTCCCAAGCTGGCTTTTCAAGGGGAGTATAGCCCCATCCAAGACAAGAGAGATCTGAAGTTCTTGGTCTGCCTTTCTACTAACCCAAAGAACTTCTGCCTTGTCAGCAGGGGTCATTTCCTACCAGAGCGCCCTGGAGCGGCACTCCAGCAGTAAGGAGCCCGGGCTCCGCCCCCCATGGGGGAATTAAATGCCTGGCTTCCCAGCTCGATTGGGGCACCTGGAGAAGATCGGGCAGGGAGGCCAGGCATGTCTGCCCGCCTCCCCTTCCTTCTCCAACCAGCCCGCCACAGTGGCACGATCTTTCTTTTGTATTCTATGGGGCCATAGAATACAATGGAAAAATCGTGCCGCTTCTGCGGTGCAGCTACAGAGAGAAGGGGTTTAAACTTAAAACCCCTTCTCTCTTCACTTCCCCCCCGCTTTGGCAGGCCTGCTGCGGAAGGGAAGGGGAGGCTTTTGAAGATGCCTCCCCCCCTTTTTTGCTTCCCCTTCTGACATCACTTCTATGCTAATGACTTATAGGTATGCTAATGAGCTCATGTACCTCGTGGGATATGCTAATGAGTTATAGGTATGCTAATGAGCTCATGTACCTCTTTTTCTACGAAATGACCCCTGCTTGTCAGGATTAAGTTGTACCAGGCCCCTCCCCACCACCAACAACCAAAAAACCCCCAGTGAAACTCAAGATGTGTCAGTGAAAGGGACCGGTAGCAAAATTTAACTGATAACCAATTATCTGACCCTCTTCACAGATGTCTTCACGGGGATGTATCCTGAGAGCATGTTCACTTCCAACAGGACCATGTTGCTTCTCTCCCGCTGTCCTGAGTAGCTGCGGAAAGAAGGAAGGCCGGTGTCAAAGGAAGGCCAAGGGAGCCAACGGTTCAAATCACATTCTCGATCCCAGGCAAAAAGGGAGAGAACATAAGAGAAGCTGCATTGGATCAGGCCAGTGGCCCATCCAGTCCAACACTCTGGGTCACACAGTGGCCAAAAATACCAGGGGCCCTCAGGAGGTCCAGCAGTGGGGCCAGGACACTAGAAGCCCTCCCACTGTTGCCCCCCCCCAAGCACCAAGAACACAGAGCATCCCTTGCCCCAGACCGAGAGTTCCTGTCTATACCTTGTGGCTAATAGCCACTGATGGACCTCCGCTCCATATGCCTGTCTAATTCATTCTTGAAGCCTGCACAGGACCCCTGTAAGGAACCCCTCCTCAGGACAAGGACACCAACAGGCATGATGAAACCCTACTGAGGTAACCAAGGGGTTGCCCCCCACCTCAAAATGGGACTGCCTCAACTCTTTGCCTGCCCCTTGCCTCAGCAGTCCTGATGCCCAAAACGCCGACAAGCAGTAAGTGTGCAGTGGGGGGGAAGGGGGGAGTAGGGCTACCAGGCCAGTATAAGACACCTTTGTGTGTTCAGGGAATACCCCTTACAGTTGCCTCTGCTGAGTGAGCCACAGAAGTATGAGAACACAACAGCTGGTGTCATGGATATGGCCAGGAACAGAGGTGAGCACTTGCTGTTCTTGACTAAAAACATCAAGAAGGAGGAAACAGGACTGGCCTGGTCTGTCAGCTCCAGATATCCCCAGATCAATTCTCCACTATAGCCTATGGGGCCCATTGATTATAATGGTCCCTATAGGCTACAATGGAGCTGTCCACAAGGCATTTCCCCTCTCTATTGAGAACAATGGGGAATGGGGCACCTCCTTCTGGGGCCCATAGAATTGGACTCCCTGGTCCAATTCTATGGGGGGGGTTTGGAAGAGAGGCACCAGCAGCTATGCTGCAAATTGGGTGCCTTTGCCTAAGAAAAAAGCCCCCCTGAGCCCCAGATACCGCCGGATCGATTCTCAATTATAGCCTATGGGGCTCATTGACTATAATGGTCCCCATAAGTATTTATTTATTATATTGTTTATTGTTTATATTTATATCCCGCCTTTCCAGATATCTGGCTCAAGGTGGCTAACAACATTAAAATGGCATAAACAACCAAATTAAAACAATTAATACCATACCAGTTAAAACAACACCAGTTGCAATTATCCCAACAGAAATGGCGGTAATCCCATCCAACGATAGGGGTACCATCCAGCAGAATCTCAGGTCCGAGGGTGTTCTAAAATTTCAGACCAGACGATGTTCCAGGGCACACTCATCAGTGGCAGCCCCTAATTGAAAGCCTGGTGGAAGAGCTCCGTTTTACAGGCCCTGTGGAACTGTAAAAGTTCCCGCAGGGCCCTGATGTTCTCCGGGAGCTCATTCCACCAGGTTGGGGCCGCCACTGAGAAAGTTAGAATGGTTAGAATGAAGCTGGGAAAAATGATTTTTTTGCACACCCCTGTTATGCTTTTCAGTATGATTTGTAAGCTGCCTTGAGTCACAGGGAAAAGTGGGATATAAATCTCCCTTATATATAAAAGCCGAATGGTGGTGGCACTTCTCTAGAACATTCCACACGCTCCGGAATTGGTTGGTGCCCTGGTGTGTCACTCAGAATCTGTCCCTATCTACTGGCTGCATTGCTTGAGTCTTGCCTCCAACATTCTAAACAGTCTGCTGTTCTGAGGTAAAAAGTGTCCAATCTCCAGGTGAGGGCTGGAGATCATTCAGAATTGCAACTGCTTTCCAGATGGCAGAGATCAGTTCCCCTGGAGAAAATGGTGGGCTCTATATCCTTATATGCTGCTGAGGTGGCCCCCGTATGACAGCCAATGTGACGTAGCAGTCAGGGCTTCAGAGCACGGGAGAGGCTGCAGGTGTGTGTGGGGTGGAAAGCTGAAGAGTGAGGGGGAAATAAAGGTAAGTTGATGATTGGCTGGAATGAGATAGGGTTGCCAACTCCAGGTGGGAAATTCCTGGAGATGTGAGGGATGGAGTCTGGAGAGGGTGAGGTTTTAGGAGGCGTGAGACCTCGGACAGGTACAAAGCCATAGTATCCACCATCCAAACCAATCATTCCCTTCTGGGGAAAAACAGATTGCTTACCTGTAACTGATGATCTTCGAGTGCATTCACACCCATGGGATCTAGCGCGCATGCGCTGGATCGCTCGGCATTGTAGC
>NW_015162506.1:30143-39333 GCF_001447785.1 Gekko japonicus
TGCAGTCCGCTCCGTCGCTGATGATTTTGCGGACTACTCTCAGAAGCAGGGGTAGTGGAGGGAAGAGGTAGAGAAGTTCCCTGGACCACGGATAGAGGAGACCATCCCTTAGAGAATGTGGGTCCCTGCCGCCTTGGCTGCAGAACAGAGAACACTTTTTGTTGGCTGTGGTGGCAAAAACATTGACTTGTGGAACTCCCCATCTGCGGAAGAGTGGTAGAAGGTAATTTGGGTCGACTTAGATGGTCTGCCTGCACATTCATGTGTCCTGGGATGTGTGTGGCGACTAGGAAGATGTCGTGGGCGGTGCAAAGGTCCCATAACTGGATGGCAAGGTTGTAAAGGCGTAGGGAGACCATGCCTCCTTGCTTGTTGACATAACTGAGTGTAGTAGTATTGTCCGTGAGGACCGTAACACATTTCCCCTTGATCAGAGGTAGGAAACTCGTGACAGCGAACTGTATTGCAAGCAGTTCCAGGAAGTTTATGTGTCGTTTTTGTTTGTGAGTGTTCCACTTGGCTCCGACACAAAGACCCATCATGTGGGCACCCCAGCCTGACAGGGAGGCATCTGTGGTTAGGGTGATTTGGGGTGATGGATAATGGAAGGGTGCTCCCTGGAAGAGATTGGAAGGGACAGTCCACCAAAGTAAAGAATCTCGTATATTGGGAGGAGGGGTTAGGACGGTGGTATGTGCGTTTTCCGTTGGGTCGAACTAGTGGATAAACCACAGTTGTAGGCGACACATTTTTAATCTGGCAAAGACCAGGACCAATGTAGTTGCAGCCATAAGGCTAAGTAGCCTCTGAATTTGGAAAGCTGTGACTGAAGGCTGGGTATGGACGACATTGGCTAGGTAAATGATGTCTGCCGCTGTCTTGTGGCAAGTGAGCCATGCAACGCGGCGGTAAGAAAGGAACTGGCGGGATGTCCGTGCCCACCCCTCTGGGCATGCGCGGTGGGGTTCCTGCGCATGCCCGAGGTCTGGGCGTGAAAATCCGTTAAGAGCTTGCTACAATGCTGATTGATCCAGCGCGTGCGCACTAGATCCCATGGGTGTAAAACACAGAGACCACGTCGAAGATCCATCGTTGCCAATCTCCAGGTGAGGGCTGGAGATCATTCAAAATTACAACTGTTCTTTAGGTAGCAGAGATCAGTTCCTCTGGAGAAAATGGTGGACTAAGTGTCATTATACCCTGCTGAGGTTGTCACAGCAAATTGACACTGCGTGTCCAAGGCCGGGGCACCCACCCAGAGCCTCTTTCTAGAGATTGTTGTATTTATTTCCACAACGGGCCTTTTTCCTAGTATTTGAATAAATAAGTAAATAAATAAACAAATAAATAAACAAGCTACTGTTAGGTTAGGCAGGTTTCTGACAGTGATTGTTCCTCCTCTGTTATACTTGACCTGTAATGCTGGTTGTCATATTTCACTAACAAAACCCAAAGTAGACTGCAAGAGGGTTTTTTTCCACCCTAAGTGCTGGTATGTTTTCTAAGGCTTAGCACAGGGCAATGGTCTGAGGCCAGGTCTAACAAATACAGTCGACTGGGGCAGGTAGACCTGTTCCCCGGATGCCAGGTCTACCAATACGGTGGAAAGGGCTGGGTAGACCTGTTCTCCGGAGGCCAGGTCTACCAATATGCTGGAAAAGGGTGGGTGAAATTTGACTTGATTCTGTTTTCTCTTATAGTATTTTAATTATTCTTAAAATATAATTTGCATATAATTTAAAATAATTTATTCTGAGATTTTTTCAAGTTTATGGAAACTTTTGAGGTTTTTTTCAAGTTTATAGAAAACTTGAATTAGTTCTAAAAATTAGTTCTAAATTAGTTGAATTGAATTAGTTCTAAAAAACTAATTTACGTGATAGTTAAATGTAGACCCACTCACAACTTTAATGCCACTAGCTTTTTTCTGCTCACAACACTGTGGAGCTTAGAGGGAACACTGGTTCAGGCGCGGTTAGCATTTGCATGGGAGACTGCCAAGGAAGTCCAGGGTTGTTCCGCAGAAGCAGGCAATGGCGAACCATCTCTGCTCATCTCTTGCCTTGAAAACCCCATGAGGGGTCGCCCTCACCCAGTATGTTCCACATTTATGGGTGATCAAGGCCCAACACCACAGGGCTGTAGCCCCATCATCTTGCATTGGTTGGCTGCATCCATGCGTGCCTGTCATGGGGGCATCAGTGGCATACTGCTTCACAATCGGTGGATGTCAGCAGGGAGGCTATGATGTCACCACCAGGGAAAAAGTGTTTCTGTTGCTTGGCAAAGGGTGTTTCTGTCACTTATTTCTCTCAGGGGAACAGCCATAAGGTACCAACTAGCAGGGGTCATTTCCTGCAGAAGCGCACAGGAGCGGAGCTCCGGCAGTAAAGAGCCCAGGGGGCGGGCACATGCAACCCCCTGCTTCCAGCAGCCCTCAGTCAGAGCAAGAAGCAGCCAGGTAAGTTGCAGAGTCCCTCCCCCAGTCCAAAACAGTCCAGTGGCACCTTTAAGACCAAGTTTTATTCAGGTACAAGCTCTCCCTCCTCTGTGAGGACAGATCTGCATGTTCCCCCCCCCCCCAATAGCTAGCAACCAAAAACAGTCCAGTGGGTCCTGAGTGGTGGGTGTTGCCTTCTGACACACTTCCGGTGATGTCAGGGGGTGTGGCACATGCAAATAAGTTATGCTAATGAGTTATGCTAATGAGCTCCTGCACCTCTTTTTCTACGAAATGACCCCTGGGTAGTATAGAGTGGGATATAAAAAGCCAACTCTCAACTCACCCTCTCTCTTTGCCACCTGCCACTGCGGAACAGAAGGCTCCTTTAGACAACTGGCAAAGAAATATTCATGCTCCCCGAACTGCTTCCCGTCAGCTTGGTGTCTGAGCTCCCCAGGAACCACCCCCATTCCCCCCAAGTACAGTACCTCACTCGTAGGTGAATATCAAAATACTTCCTGGTAGTCTGGTTGCATTCCTTTGGCAAAGTCTCCACGCTCAGAGTAAAAGCGTCACGTTTTTCAGGTGGCTGGTTATAGCGAAGAGTGCTCTATATGGGAGAGAAATATTTCAGACTCTGAGCTCCTGCTGACTGGTGAGCGGCGAGACTGAATACGGAAGGCATTAAGGGCTGCCCGGAGACAATAACGGCCCCTGAGGAAAGCTGCCGGACTAAGAATCGCCAGTCCTCCCACATCATCAGGGGTTTTTTTTTTTTTTGGGGGGGGGGATGCTGGGGCCAAAGTGGCCGTCCCGTGAGCCTGTGGCATGGGAGATGGGCAGTCAGGGCTGGTGTGTTCCCAGGGATAATCCTGCACCCCGTTAATTTCAGAGCAATGACTGTGGGCAGGATCAGGGGCATATCAGGCACTTCCGATCGCTAAAGTGCCACTGCGGGGTTATTTTAAAATAAATGTTTTCTGCTTTTAAACAAACAAACAATATGTTTATGGTGGTGGAAAGTGTGGTCAAGTTGCAGCTGACAACGGCCACCCTGCAGCGTTTTCAAGGCAAACGATGTTCAGAAGTGGTTTGCCGTTGCCTGCCTCTGCGTACCAGCCCTGGACTCCCTTACTGGTCTCCCATCCAAGTATTAACCATATCGTTTGCTTGTTTAAAAATCTCTGACATTATTTTACATTCTGGAGCTATTGGCTATTTTATAGATGGTTAATAGTATCACATTTAGTGTCCCAACAGGATTCCATTCATTTTTTAAAATATTTTTTCCTCCATATCCAACCATTCAAATCCAGCTGGCGCTCTAAGATATATTTGTGCATTTAAAAAAGCAATAACACTAAGCTTGTCTCTAGGATGTGTCTGTCCCATTCTTCCTCCGGGAGCATCCGTGGTTCTTCTTTCCTCATCTTACTGTGGCTAAAAACCCTGAGAGGAAGATTAAGCTCAGAGACCGTGACTGGCCCAAGGTCACCAGGTTTTGCTCTAACTCAAGCGTGTTACTGCAAATGAGGTTTTGATATCCAAATGATGGTGCTTTTCTCACAAGCTGAAGTTCCCCCAGGGACTGATGCAACTGAAGTCTGGCCCTTTTAAAACAGCAGTTACTGGGGAGACACCAGGACAGATGTTACTACTGTATTTATCCCACGTATTCAGTGCTGTATTAGTAACAACATTACCTTTAAAATAGTATACTCTCATTTTTCTACTGTTGTAATGCACCACAAAGATTTTGATGTCACGTCAATTTGGTTTTATTCCAAAATAGTGAGTGATCAGTTATCGATATGTTGCAACCATTCTGAATAGAACATGTAGAAGCAGGACAGCGGGATCCAAGATCAGGCAATCCCACAACTTCCCGTCTTTCCCGAGCCACTGTTACGTTAAATCTTGGTTGTTTGGTGGGCTCGAGAGAGCTCGCCGCAGTTTCCTCCTCTACAATCGAGTGATGCTCTTCACCTCCCCCTCCCGGCGGATCATGGAGCAGGCCCACCGGCACCTTTGGAGCAAGCACCCCAGCATCCCCACGGCTCACCTGCACATATGCACAGCCACTCCCCGAGACCTCCACCTTGTATTGCCCGGGCACCTCGGGGAGAGACGCCTGCTGCAGCACCAGCCGGTTCCCCTTGTCCACGTGGAATTCTTGCTGGGAACCCGTGGTGGACTTCACCAGCACACGGACGCCTTCAGTCTCACGGTAGGTCAAGGCTGCGTACTGGGATAAGGCCTGCAGGGCGACCACCGTGTCCTGGCAGAGCAGAAAACAGTTTCTTGGTGTGAGCGGGAATCTAGTGGGCAATGGTGCGTTCTGCACTAGCTTTTCCCTCTGTTGCTTAAGCAAACCCACGTTGGAACCAGCGTTCCCTCTAAGCTGAGTTAGTGTGAGCTAGCTCACAGTTTTTTAGCCTCCGGCTCACAGATTTTTGTCTTAGCGCAGGAAGGAGGGCTCCAGAGCAAACTAATTTATGCAGTGGCCAAATCACTCGCTCACAAGACACCACTGTTTAGAGGGAGCATTGGTCTTCATTGTTATGTCTCTCCGAACAGTGCCACCATCTTTCTTGGCAATACATACATTCTTGCTCTTAGTCGCACCCGCCAAGACAAAGCCTGCAATGGGGAGTGTACATCTGAGGCACAATCAAGTATCCCATCATCCTGTGCAAAACGGACGATGTGTTACCTGCGTGGAGGAAAATCCCCCGTATGGATTCTGCTCCTTAACGAGGGCGGCTGCGATCTGGGAGGCTTCTTTGATGTCATCTGCAGACACCTCTGGTTGAGAGAGGTACGCCAGGAGGGCGTAAGCAGATGTCTCGACATCGGACCAGGACACGACTCCTTCTGCAAAGAAAGGGGTGATCTTAATTCTGTTCAAGGCTGTAGGCATCGCTGGGGGCTCCTTCTGGCTCCCGCAGCCGTCTTTAAGGTACCGTTACGGCAGAAATGGCAAACGCGTCAGAGTTTTTTCGCATTGTCAGGCAACTCGGCTTCATGCTTTTTGACTCCTTCCTTTTCCAGATAATAAACGTGCCACATTCTAAGAGCAAAAGCCCCAAACAATCAAGGGAACAATCAGGTGCTTTTTGACTCCTTCCTTTTCCAGACAATAAACGTGCCACATTCTAAGAGCGAAAGCCCCAAACAATCAAGGGAACAATCAGAAGGGCTTCTAGGCCCATTCACTGTACTGGCAGCATCAGAGCTTCATTGGGCAGAGGCAGGGGTCATTTGGTAGAAAAAGTGGTGCAGGAGCTCATTAGCATAACTTATTAGCATAACTTATTTGCATATGATATCACCGGGAGTGTGTCAGAAGGCAACACCCACCGCTCAGGCTCCACTGGACTGTTCTGGATTGCTCGCTATTGGGGGGGGGGGTGCAGATCTGTCCTTGCAGAGGAGGGAGAGCTTGTACCTGAATAAAACTTGGTCTTAAAGGTGCCACTGGACTGTTTTGGACCGAGGGGTGCGAGGGGGCTCTGCAGCTTACCTGGCTGCTTCTTGCTCTGACTGAGAGAGCTTGTACCTGATGGTGGGCCGGGGGGGGGGGCTCTGCAACTTACCTGGCCTGATGTATTGTTTCAGAAACAGAGGCAATGAGCAAGCTACGCAGACTTGTGCTCAATGCCCCTTGGAAAGGGCTGCCACTCAGAACCTGTCATAATTTGACTGGGAACCAATGAAGTATCTAGTGAATGCAAACATCCCTCCTACCTTCTCGGTCAGCCTGTTCGCCTAAGTCTCTCAGGAGCTGCTGCCGTGTCTCCGCGTCCCCTGCCAATGTGAAGACGTACGCCAGCAAGGCTCTGGGGTAGGCATCCTCCACAAAGCTTACATTCCTCTTCAGACATGCTAAAGCATCTTCGACCATGGTACCCTACAAGGCGATAAAAGAACATAAGAACATAAGAGAGAAGCCCATGTGGGATCAGGCCAGTGGCCCATCCAGTCCAACATTCCGTCACACAGCGGCCAAAAATACCAAGTGCCATCAGGAGGTCCACCAGTGGGGCCAGGACACTAGGAGCCCCCCCCTGTTGCCCCCCCTCTATTAGGTTAGGGATAGGAGGACTGCGGTTCAGGGGGATTGCAGTTCTGAGATGTGGACCTGGCACTCTCTACCAGAACACTTCTCCAAACTACATTTCCCCAGAATTCTTTGGGGAAAAGGCATAGCCAAGTGACTGGCCCAGGGTCAGCCAGCAGGCTTCCAAGTCAAAGCAGGGATTTGAACCTCTGTGCTACAACATCCTACTCCAACGCTCTAACTGCCACAACCACACTGCCTCTCAAAAGGCACTATTGGGTCTGCAGGACAGATATGCATTTTGCATTCCTTGTTCAGCCGGAAGGTCAGGACCATGCGCTCTCTCTGTCCTTCCCTACATCCAGGGGTCATTCCCTGCGGGAGCGCACAGGAGTGGAGCTCTGGCAGTAAAGAGCCCAGGGGGCGGGCACATGTGACAAGCCCCACCCCCTGCTCCCAGCAGCCCTCAGTCAGAGCAAGAAGCAGCCAGGTAAGTTGCAGAGCCCCCCCCCCCGACCCAAAACAGTCCAGTGGCACCTTTAAGACCAAGTTTTATTCAGGTACAAGCTCTCCCTCCTCTGTGAGGACAGATCTTCATGCACCCTCCCCCCCAATAACTAGCAATCCAAAACAGTCCAGTGGAGCCTGAGCGGTGAGTGTTGCCTTCTGACACACTTCCGGTGATGTCAGGGGGTGTGGCATATGCAAATATGTTATGCTAATGAGCTCCTGCACCTCTTGTTCTACGAAATGACCCCTGCCTACATCTACTACAAGGAACCCCCTTCTAGACACTCTTATTTCTCTCTAAAGTACAGGAATGGCCTACACTTTCTTTAAGGAATGACAACCATCTATGTTCTTAGGAGCCACAATTTTCCCACACTGATGGTTTGGTTCACGATCAAGTTAATTCATGCCACAGTATTCTCCGTTATTCTCCATTATGTATGGGTGTGAAAGTTGGACAACGAAGAAAGCTGACAGGAGGGAAGTCGATTCCTTCGAGATGTGGTATTGCAGGAGAGTTTTGCAAATACCTTGGGCCGCCAAAAAGACAAATATGTGGCTTCTAGATCAAATCAAGCCTCAACTCTCCCATGCGTTTCTTTTGAAGAAGGGTGAAAGAGGTCCTTCTAGTGTAAACAAAGTTGAAAATGGCCGGCGCGCGAGGAAAACCGGGCAGAGGGCCCAGGGCGAGGTGGTCAGAGTCCGAGAGGCGAGGAGATGGGTGATGTGTTCTCCATGTTATCGGAGCTGCTCAAGCCGATTAACGAGAGGCTCGATGGTATTAACCAACAGATGACCGCTTCAAACCAAAACCTGGCAAAGCAGCAACAGCAGATTGCCGAGCTAATAAAGAAATCTATACAAACAGAAGAGAAACTTAAAGAGACTGTACACGACACTAAGAAAGTTAAAAAGAAGATTGGTCTGCTGTTCCAAGTTTGTCAGAACATGGTACGAATACTTACAGTACATGACAGAAAGAGATTTCCTTCCATCTAACCCAGCTTACATCGAATGGCTTAACTTTTAAACAACAGTAAGGACACAAGATAGTTCCCACAATCACCTCACTTAAACACAATACATACAAATTAGGATTATACTTTATCATATCTTATTCTAGGAGAATGTGCATTCAGATAATAGTTATTTCTATGCTTAATTCTACAGTTTTCTGGATACAGAGTTTGTTGTATGAAAAAAGAAAAAGGTTCGTTATATTTGTAAAAATTTATTGAATTTCTTATAATAAAAAATTAAGTTAAAAAAAGAAGATTGGTCTGCTGGAACAGAGGCAAGATTTTCAGGAAAGAAGGTTGTTGAACCTGCAGATGGAGAAAGCGAATAAAACACTCAGATTTCAGGAGATTGCTGAATCGCAAGGAGAAAACTTGAAAAAGCTAATGGCTGAGCTCATCGCGTCAGCAGTGGGGGTGTCAACGGCAGAAGCAGAATCGGAAATTGAGGTGACTTATCGCACATACTCAAAATATATAAAGCGGAATAACCTGCCGGGCGAAATTGTTGTCAAGTTTCTCCGAAGACAGACTACAGTAAAGCTACAGCAGCATGTCCTCTGAAGCTGGGAGCAACAGTTATCAGGGTCCTAAAGGACACTCCGTTTGAGGTTCGTAAAAAAAAAGGCCTCAACTCTCCCCAGAGGCTGAACTTACTAAACTGAGGCTATCGTTACTTTGGTTACATCATGAGAAGACAGGAGTCCCTGGAAAAGACAATCACGCTAGGAAAAGTTGAAGGCAGCAGGAAAAGAGGAAGACACAACATGAGATGGATGGACTCAGGCAAGGAAGCCACCGACCCTCCGTTTACCAGACCTGAACTAGACCTGTTAATGACCGGATATTCTGGAGGACATTCATTCGCAGGGAAGCAACTTGACGGCACTTAACATCGGGGTCATTTCCTGCAGGAGTGCCCAGGAGCAGACAGGAGTGCCCAGGGGACGGGCACATGCAACAAGCCCCGCCCCCTGCTCCCAGCAGCCCTGGGCAGGGGCTTGATTGGGGTGGGTGGGAGAGCCTCCCTCCCTCCCCATCTGTTTGCCCTCTTTCTTTCTTTCTTTCTTTCTTTCTTTCTTTCTTTCTTTCTTTCTTTCTTTCTTTCTTTCTTTCTTTCTTTCTTTCTTTCTTTCCTTCCTTCCTTCCTTCCTTCCTTCC
>NW_015162506.1:39414-48455 GCF_001447785.1 Gekko japonicus
TTTCTTCCCTTCCTTCCCTTCCTTCCTTCCTGCACAGATCTGTGCGTTCCCCCCCCCCATAGGTAGCAATCCAAAACAGTCCAGTGGCACCTTTAAGAACGTGCGAGGACAGAGCTGCACGTTTCCCCCCCCCCCACTAGCTAGCAATCCAAAACAGTCCAGTGGAGCCTGAGTGGTGGGTGTTGCCTTCTGACACACTTCCAGTGATGTCAGGGGGTGTGGCATATGCAAATGAGTTATGCTAATGAGTTATGCTAATGAGCTCCTGCACCTCTTATTCTACGAAATGACCCCTGCTTAACACACATATACATACTAGCATTCCTGAAGAGTGAATTTAAATTATGGGTTTTATGTTTCTAATGTAAATTGTTCTGCATGTTTTATCTATGTTTGTTCGTTGCCTTCGTAAGCAAGAAAGGTGAGTAATCAATGTTTAAAATAAACGAAGAAATGGAAGACTCACATTCTGGTCCAGGTGGATCTCCAGCAGGGCCGCAGTCACGTAAGCCGTCAGCGAGAACTCGTCGCCCACCCCACCCTGTGGACAGAAGAGGAAGCAGAGGAGACAAGCCGAGCCACAAGAGCTCTTTTCCTCCTTGCGAGAAAGGTCAAATCTGCATTTGCATTTTTAAATCAGTTTCGTGCTGCCGTGACACCGTCTTTCTCTGTGCATGTTTGAACGTTGTTTGGAGAAGATTCTTTTAAAGCAGTGCGGAGGTGCAATGACAGTGGAGCCGCCACGAAAGAGCGATATACATATGCGGACATGCAAAAGTATGCTAGCACTCTTGAGGTGTGAAAACGAAACCAAACGTAGGCAGCTTTTTTGAAGACGGAGCCAGAAGGCTGGGACACCGGTGGGAAAGACAAATGCAGATCCGACCAAAGAGTTTTCCCTGCCCCAAAACCTCAATACAAGCCTGAAGCCTCCGGAGATATTCTCCGGAAACCAAAAACCTGAACTTCCGTTAGCAGGACCTCTGGCATGAAGGATAACATTAGAAAAAGTTTGCATCTCAGAATGGAGAAATGTTGTTCTTGGCACGTCTGGGACTTTGTAGACCTCTCACCTCCATACTCCAGAAAGGTCATGTACACTTTCGACATATTCTAATGCTGCTAGGGATGCCAGACTCCAGGTGGGACCTGGGGATCCCCGGAATTACAGCTCGTCTCCAGACTAGAGAGATCGGTTCCCCTGGAGGAAATGGATGCTTGGAGGGTGGACTCTATGGTATCGTACCCCACTGAGGTCCCTGTCCACCCCAGGCTCCATCCATCCATAGAATTGAATATTTTGCTCTCTTCTATTTCAGTGCAAAGTCACATGGGAAACCTTTTAAGCCAGATGTTGAGTGAACTGTTACTGGGTGGTGCATCTATTTCAATGCACGTAGACAACTACTGCAGTTTCTACCAGGCGTTAGGCCTCGACCCCCTCCTCTCTTGGAAGGACAAGTCTGGTACCTATAAACAGGTGACACAGGCAACCTTTCCTCTCTTAGCATCTCACAGGGTCACTCAAGACTCTTCCCTGGTCTGCAAATGGGATCAAAATAGGTCCTATAGTCACATGGGATGTGTGCTGTCAGATATTGACCAGAGGCTTGTCTGGGAAAACTGATCCCAAAGGTGCATTGTGAAAGGGTCTGGTTCCTGGCAGTTCCCTTTCCCTCTTTAAATCCATCAGTGTCAAAGATTGATTTCTCAGAAAAAGACAGTAAAACTAACTCATTCCCCCACCTGGCCTTCCCTTACCTGGTTATCCTATGTGAGTCTATAGTCAAAACCATTTTAATACCATAATACCCCTTTGTAATGATCTCCTGTCCTAGCAATTAGAGGTCACCCAAGACAACAGACATTTTTACATATTGCACCTGCAATTCCTGGAAATGTTATAAATTTTCCTTGCTCAGACAATATTGTTTCACTATAACCATCACAGCATTGTTGCAGGAGCAATTTCAAAGGGGTATATCAAGCCACACTCTGTTTAGTAGGGTCTCTCTCTTTCGGTCTGTCTGAATGCTTGTGTGTGTGTGTGTGTGTTTGGTCGTTCACTGATTTACACCCTCAGCATGAGACGAGTAAGATGCTGGTTCATCTCTCTCATATCCTTCTTCTCAGATCTTCGATTCCTTGTCCGTTAAAATAAGTTCCCCACTCTGTATCTATAAAGCTGCAACTTTTGTTTTCTGAACTTGTATGTGTTTTTATAGAGTACTCTTCAATTAATAAATTTTTGACTTCATTATTTAATTCTCTTTAATAAAAACCACTTAATTAATAAAAACATAAGAGACACCAATGTTGGATCAGGCCAAAGGCCCATCCAGTCCAACACTCTGTGTCACACAGTGGCCAGAAATACCAGGTGCCATCAGGAGGTCCACCAGTGGGGCCAGGACATTAGAAGCCCTCCCTCCCACTGTTGATCCCCCCCCCAAGCACCAAGAAGACAGAGCATCACTTGCCCCAGAGCCCCTATCTATACCTTGTGGCTAATAGCCACTGATGGACCTCTGCTCCATATGCTTATCTAATTCCCTTTTGAAGCCATCCATGCTTATAGCCGCCACCACTCAGCATAGCATTGGCCTTCTTTATTGCAGTCACACACTGTCTCGACATTTTCAGTGAGTTATCTACTACAACTCCAAGATCTCTCTCTTGATCTGTCTCTGCCAGTTCAGACCCCATCAACGTGTATTTATAGTTAGGATTTTTGGCTCCAATGTGCATCACCTTGCACTTGGCCACATTGAACCCCATTTGCCATGTTGACGCCCACTCGCCCAACTTTGACAGATCCCTTTGGAGTGCCTCACAATCCTCACTGGTTTTCACCACCCTGAACAACTTCGTATCATCCGCAAATTTAGCCACTTCACTGCTTACTCCCAACTCCAAATCATTAATGAACAAGTTAAAAAGCAGTGGACCAAGTACTGATCCCTGTGGTACCCCACTGCTTACACCCCTCCACTGGGAGAACTGCCCATTTATACTCACTCTCTGTTTTCTATTAATTAGCCAGTTTTTGATCCATAAAAGGACTTGTCCTTTTATCCCATGATTTTTGAGCTTGCTTAGGAGCCTTTGATGAGGAACTTTATCAAAAGCTTTCTGGAAGTCAAGGTAAACAATATCTATTGGATCCCCCTTGTCCACATGTTTGTTCACCCCCTCAAAGAACATTAACAGGTTAGTGAGACAAGATCTTCCCTTACAGAACCCATGTTGAGTCTGCCTCAATAGGTTTTGTTCATCTATGTGCCTACTAATTCTTTCCTTAATAATGGTTTCCACCAATTTACCCGGTATCGACGTCAGACTGACTGGCCTGTAATTTCCCGGATCTCCTCTGGAACCCTTTTTAAAGATGGGAGTGACATTAGCTACCTTCCAGTCCTCAGGAATGGAGGCTGATTTTAAGGAGAGATTACATATTTTTGTCAGGAGATCCACAAGTTCACAATTGAGTTCTTTCAGAACTCTTGGATGTATGCCATCTGGGCCTGGTGATTTATCAGTTTTTAAGTTGTTTATCAGTTTTAGGACCTCCTCTCTCGTCACCTCAATCTGACTCAGGTCTTTCAACACCCCTCCCGAACTCAGCGGCTCTGGAGTGGGCAAGCACCTCTCATCTTCCACAGTGAAGACGGAGGCAAAAAATGCATTTAGCTTCTCAGCCATTTCCCTATCATCCTTCAGTACTCCTTTTACCCCTTGGTCATCCAAGGGCCCCACTGCCTCCCTGGCTGGTTTCCTGCTTCTAATGTATTTGAAGAAAGTTTTATTGTTGGTCTTTACATTTTTTGCTACATACTCCTCATATTCCTTTTTTGCCTGCCTGACCACAGACTTGCATTTTATTTGCCATAGCCTGTGTTCCGTTTTATCAGCCTCACTGTGACTAACTTTTCATTACTTAAAGGAATCCTTTTTACCTTTTACAGCTTCCATTACTTTGTTTGTTAACCATGCAGGCTTTTTCCTATACCTATTTGTGCCTTTCCTAACCTGCGGAATATTTTTTTTTTGAGCTTCTGGGATTGTAGTTTTAAATAGTTTCCAAGCCTCCCCAATGGTTTTGACCCTTTCTACTTTTCCTTTCAGTTTCTTCCTCACATGTCCCCTCATATCAGAGAAGTTACCCCTTTTAAAGTTAAAAGTGGCCGTGTCAGTCTTTTTGGCTAATTCCCTATTTATACAAATGTTGAACTCAATAACATTATGGTCACTGTTCCCAAGTGGTGCAGTCACTTTTACATCTCTCACCAGGTCTTGAGTGTTACTTAGGCCCAAATCGAGGATCTCCTCTCCCCTGGTAGGTTCCGTGACCATCTGCTTCATAGCACAGTCATTTAGAGTGTCTAGAAACTCAATCTCTTTTTCTTGACTAGAACACAGATTGACCCAATCAATGTGTGGGTAGTTAAAATCACCTCTTACGACACAGTGTTTTTGTCTAGCTGCTATCTTTAATTCATTCATCATTTTATAATCCTCCTCTATCTTTTGATCTGGTGGGCGATAACAAACTCTCAGTGTTGTTTCCTTTTGGCCCCACTATTTCAACCCATAGAATTTCCAGCCGGGTTCATTTTGAGAGTTCTACTGAGGGGAAAATTCCCGTAAACGTAGGTGGAAATCCTACTTGATTACCCCCTCTCGCATTGGGTTTCCTGGCTAATTCCCCAAGAAACTCAGGAGACCCTCACAACCATAGAATCATACAGTTGGAAGGGACCTCCAGGGTCATCTAGTCCAACCTCCTGCACAATGCAGGAAATTCACAAATACTTCCCCCCTCTACACCCCCAGTGACCACTGATCCACGCCCAGAAAATGGCAAAAAAAATCCTCCAGGATCCCTGGCCTGGAGAAAATCGCTTCCTGACCCCAAAGTGGCGATCAGCATTTCCCTGGTTGTGTAAGAAAGGGCCACAGGAACTAAGCACTGATGCAACCTTCCCTGCCCTCCCTCTCAAGATCTGCCTAAGTGCACAGAACCACCACTAAGGGTAACATAAGGCAGAGAATTATCCACTCGCTCACGTACGTTTCCTACTGCAGTGCAGTGTCTGTACCTTTAGGGCGTTGTTGAAGAGCCTTCCTACACTTTCAAAGCAGCCGCTGGGACGCTGGTGTTCCTCCAACCAGTGGACGGTATCTCGGATGTGCTTTTCGTCAACGAAGATGTAGGATTTTGCCTGGCCAAAAGCCCGAGCCACAAAAGCTGTCAGCCTGCGGAAGTGGGTTGTGGGAAGGAAGAACCACTCAGTACTCTGGTCCCAACATTTTGCAATACTCTCAAAAACTCATGCCCCCCAAAATCTTGCTGGCCTCTACAGTGCTACTGGGCTTGAATCTGGCCATTCGACTGGAGACCAACATGGCTACCCCCAATGTATGTCTGTCTGACTGAGAGTCTGGTCTCGTATCCACGATCCGGCCTGTGTCGGGCGTATTGTGTTGCTTGGCCCTCAGTGTATCTTTTCCCTGACAGAAATCATACCTATGCCCCAGCTGCTATTAGAAGAGAATGACAACACCTTGCTCAAGATGAAAAGAAAGCACCAGGAATGGCAGTCAGCTGTTAAATAAACTGGACAACACAGGTATGGGGGGGGGCTAAAAACGGGCCCTCCAGTGCTGGAAGCATTCCCCCCCCCCCACTGCCAAACTGAAGGAAGAATGCTTTGACGCCATCAGCCACACGCAGTGAAATGTCTGAGAAGGGACCTGAAAGAGGTTTAACACTCTTAGCCTCTAACCAGCTGTCACCTCAGTATAGGTGGGGCCATGGCTCAGGGGCAGAGCAACTGCTTGGCGGGCAGCAGGTCCAAGGTTCAATTCCTGCCATTTCTGGTTCTAAGGATCAGGTGATGTGAAAGACCTCTACATGAGAGAGACCCTTTGGTCCAGAGGTGTGTCTTTGTCATGAGTCCACGTGACTTTTCACCCAACGATCACAGCTCTGGCTGTCTGGCACCAGCCCCATTTATTTATTTATTTATTTATTTATTAAGTTCAATTTACTATCCCGCCCTAACCCCTGGGGGTCTCTGGGCAGCTTACAGAAGGTGCTAATCACATTTTTACAGAATCTAACCTAGGGCCACAGACATATAGGGGTGGTGACTACCCTACCATATTCACTCACCAGGTGTTGCCCTCAGTGTCACGTTGGCCAAAGGCACTGTAGGAACCATTGCTGTGCTGGTAGAGCAGTTGGCGCTGGTGCCCTGTGGGAGAGAGGGCAGGAAACTACCTTTGTGCTTCTTCATACAAGTTTTCAGTAGCTGAGTCTCACATGTGACTTAAAAGCTCACAAGAAGCCTCCAGGTCAAGATGGGGCAACTTATTTCAGACCAGGATTTGCATTTCAGACTCTGCCTGGTTGTTTTCACTGTCCTCGGTTTTGAGATTGCACTTCCGGGTGTTCAAAACACAGCAGTTACTTTACATTGAAATGTACACCCCACTGTAGGCTTTTATCTTGGTGGAATGAGATTAAGAGCAATCGTTCACGTATTGCCGGCAAAGCTGAAGGAACAATTCAAAGTGACGTAACGGTGGAAACATGCCCTGAAAAATCTGGACTGAAAAACAAAGGGAGAAGAGGGCACCTAACGAGTAAGCCCAGCAAGGGAGGAGCGAGTGATGTGATGGTGCCCATTCGTTTGGAGGAAGTCCCCCTAGGCTGGAAGAAGGCTTCAAACTTGAGCCAGAAGGAAAGGCAGTGGGATGCAAATGTTTTCATAAACAAACACAGAAATAAATAAGTTTTGATCAGTAGACTGGTAGGATGGAGGTAGGGTTTCCACCACCACCCCAGACACACCATATCATGTCTGATCCTTCTTTGCATTGTTGCTAAACCTGCAATCTACTGGCGCATTGCTTATTAGACATCTCACGATTGCATTGTTTGACACCGTGTTATCTGCCTTGAGTCTCAGGGAGGAATAAAGTAAATCAAAAAGTGAAATAGAAGACGAAGACAAAGAAGAAGAGGAGGAGGAGGAGATTAGATTTATACCCTTCCCTTCACTCAGAGTCTCAGAGTGGCTCACAATCTCCTTTCCCTTCCCCTCCCACAACCAACCCCCTGTGAAGTAGGTGGGGCTGAGAGAGCTCTTTTGAGAACTGCTCTTGAGAGAACAGCTCTGAGAGAGCTTGTGACTGACCCAAGTCCACCCAGCAGCTGCATGTGGAGGAGTGGGGAATCAAACCCGGTTCTTCCAGATTAGAGTCTGCTGCTCTTAACCACTACAGCAGACTGCCAGCTACCTCTCTTCTCTGAGCCACTTACCCACCATCGGACATCACAGTGGCTCACCAAGGACCAGCATCCCTTGGTCCTCACAGTTAGCTGTGACATCCAGAGAAAGATTTGGGCAACTCGGGGTCTCAGCATCCCCTGGGAAGCAATGCTGTACTCTGCCACTCAGGGCCTCCAGCAAAATGCCAGTGGCTGCTGCAAGAGAGCCCTTCTCTCCAAGCCCCCACAGTTTCTCCAAGATGTTTCTCCAGTGCCTGCAGAACTGTTTTCCTTCTGACATCCTCCCAAGCAGGGGTCATTTCCTGCAGGAGCGCACAGGAGCGGAGCTCTGACAGTAAAGAGCCCATGGGCGGGCACATGCAACAAGCCCCACTCCCTGCTCCCAGCAGCCCTCAGTCAGAGCAAGAAGCAGCCAGGTAAGTTGCAGAGCCCCCCCCCCGGCCCCCCGGTCCAAAACAGTCAAGTGACACCTTTAAGACCAAGTTTTATTCAGGTACAAGCTCTCCCTCCTCTGCGAGGGCAGATCTACACGTCTTCCCCCCCAATAGCTAGCAATCCAAAACAGTCCAGTGGAGCCTGAGCGGTGGGTGTTGCCTTCTGACTCACTTCCGGTGATGTCAGGGGGTGTGGCATATGCAAATAAGTTATGCTAATGCTTTATGCTAATGAGCTCCTGCCCCTCTTTTTCTATGAAATGACCCCTGCTCCCCAGCAAACATCCACTGCATGGCACGGAAACATGCCACAAGGATACCCTTTCAGCCACCATTCCCCTTTCAGGCAGGGTCCCCATTTGCCTGTTTATGGTGGGAGACCTCCAGCCAATTGTAGCCCTTGCCCACCGATGCTCAGCTGATCACTGGGACCAAAGCGTAGAAACATTAAAAAGAAAAATAAGGCCATGTCTACTTACAGGACGTTCTGACCATAGAGTTCCTGAGAATTCCTAGAGCTATCTGGAAATCCAAAGGTGGCTCTAGCAATCACCAGAATCTCTATGGTAATCTTACCATAGAGTTATTGGCAATTGCTAGAGTTACCCGTGTGACTTCTGGATAGCTACCCTTGCTACTTTGGGGGAGCTCTAGGAATCACCAGGACCTCTATGCTCAGAACCCCAGTAAGAAATAAATGACTTATTTCTCATTTTAATTTTTCTTCAGGGACTCTGCCCCCCAACCCTTCTGACCCTCCAACCCACTGCCCAGAAACCCTTCCTACAGGCCATTGTTTTTTGGCTTATAAGTGGGGTCGCACAGGCACTGAACCAACAGTCAGAGCTTCTGCATGGAAACAATGGGAGGAAAGGGGTAGAATTCCAAAGGGAAGAAGAAGCGATTGGATTTATATCCCGCCCTTCACTACCCAAAGGAGTCTCAGAGCGGCTTACAAACTCCTTTCCCTTCCCCTTTCCACAACAGACAGACACACTGTGAGGCAGGCGGGGCTGAGAGAGCTCTGACAGAGACTGCTCTTTTTCAAGGACAGCTCTTATCAGAACTGTGGCTTGCCCAAGGTCATCCAGCCAGGTGCAAGTGGAGGAGTGGGGAATCAAACCCGGTTCTCCCAGATTAGAGTCTGCGCACTTAACCACTACACCAAACTGTTCAACCAGTTCCCCCCTCCCTTGCAGCAAGTGGAAATGTCCTCTCTAGGCTTCTGCCTCTCCCCAGCTCGGGAAACAACAAAAGGCCCAGGAGTGACAACAGCCCTGGCAAGTGGTTAATGAAAACGTATTGGGGAG
>NW_015162506.1:48478-65598 GCF_001447785.1 Gekko japonicus
CCTCAAATCTCTCTCTCCCCACAATCCCTCTCCCCCAGGCCCAGGCCCTCCCCTGGGAAGCCACGCCCTTCTGCCAGCACACGAAACCCCGACTGAAGCAGTCCAGCAAGAAAACTTGGGAGCTTTCCAAAAGCATGAGGGCAGGGGGAGCAATCTTCTACACAAAAATGCACACATCCATGGACACGCACATCAATGAATACACAAACAAATCGATCTCACCCTTCTCCATGTATTCCGTGGCCTTGGCTTTGATCTCAGGAGTTGCCTGGTTGGTCGCCTCCAGGTACCGGAGTACGAAGATATTGGGAACAAACTTGACCATGTTCTGCTCCCCGCAGCCGTAGGGCATCTCAAGCAGCCGGTCTAAATTCTGCAGCGAGGCGCCCAGAATGTCACCTGAGGGTCACACAGACCAGAGGGAGGAAAGGTTCCTTCAGCTGAGGGAGCTGGAGAAGCCATCTTCTCTAACCCCTAAACCGTGGAGTCTGGTGAGCAGAAATTCTACTTTGTTGATCTAAACCCCTGGACAGAATCCAAGCAACCATCTCCCCCCCTCCCAACATCTGAGGACTTGTGGGGTGTGATCCAGTCGGACAGCGGCTGAAGTATTGTGCTTGAATTCCAAACACAACACCAGAAAAAAGGCCGGAATTTGGCAAAACATGTCGTTGTGAGCAGGGATACATCGGGGCTTGAGGGGGAGCCGGAATGCTTCTTAAGCTTCAGACAGCCCAATTCCAAGGGCCCCCCAGGAAAGGCCTCTCAGCAGCTACCCTGGTATTCTGGACCCCCTTTCCTGCCAGCCGTGGCTACTCCCCCACCCCACCCCGACAGGCTTCCCAGCATCACTGGGACACTGATTTACCCCAGAGTCACCTCACAATCCTAGGAAGAGTTGCTGAACTGAAGTCTAGGGGTTTCTACTGGAATAGCAATGCCTAGGAATGCACCATTAGCCTGTTTGTCGCTGTTTTTCTGATAATATTGTATTTTATGTGCTCTTTTTTTGTGAGCCAGAGGAGTGTGTTTGTTCTCAGAGAATAAAACCGATTTCTCTTGTTTTTCTGTCAGGAATGTGGACATGAATGGCAGTTTAGAGAGTGGCGGAAGCAAATCAGCTTATGATGACCCAAACTTCGATAAAGGCCAAGCGAGAGGGGGAAAGAGGAACAAGGGGCAAATGTGTCATAAGGAAACCACACGCACATAGCAGCCCCCCCCCCCAATCTAAAATCCCTCTACATTCCCTCCACAGAGCTGGGGAAACCAAACTGCTGAGGAGACGGCAGCCAAGGGTGGACGCTGTGGAAGGGAAGAGAGCCAAACTGCAACACAGAGAAGTCAGGTGATCGACACTGCCACGTGCCCTCGTCGTCTCACCCGTGGCCAAGGAGGGGGCTGTTAGCTTGCAACTCCCGAGCCCATTTCCTCACCAATAACGGAGAAGACGGCTCGGCCAGAGTCCTCCACGACATTCTCGGGCAGCTTGAGAGAAACTTCTTCCACCACAGCATCCCCTGAGAGGAGAAGACGGTGACCACAAGCACACAGCCCGAGTTTGCTGAGACTCAGAGTGCCCCTTGCACCTGAGGGGGCCTGAGGCGCTTCCCCCGTGTGAGGAATGGCGTCTGCTCTTGCCTCCCACCCTCCCCTCAGCAATGTTTGTGCCTTGAGTGTCGTGCCGTGACCCTGGAGTTTCGTTCCCAGAGTGGTGAAAGAGCACCATATTTACAGAAAGGCTTCACTGGTTTTCTGCTCAAGCTCAGAGGTCAGTTCAAGGCCACCTTCCCACCTGGGCCCAAGCTAGACAACCAGAGAACTGACACAGAGCCAGGTTGCTGGTGCTTCATGTCAGAAAGTGGCATGGCTTCCAGAGGAATTCCTGGGGGAGACCCCACAAGAGCTAGCTGATGGACCCACGTTCTGTATAAGGCAGCTCAACAGGGTCACAGAAATGGGCAAACGAGCTATTGTGAAGGGACCAAAAATCTATGGCTGCCACGGATAACTTTCCCCTCATCCATCTGGCTGGAAGAGTCAACTCCTCATGACCCGAATCTGGGCCAGCAAGGTACATTCCACCTCCCCAGGGCAGGACTCCTGAGCTATCCTGGTCCTACCTGAAGAGCAGAGGAATGCATTGTGGGTCTCTTCCTTGTGGACGCCTTCTGGCTGTGGGAGGAAAAAGATATTGTGGGTTCTGTCCAGCCTCCTCTGTGTGAAATGGACGCCACAGTGACACATTTAATTTGGGACACATCTACCTGAACCCCCAGACCAGAACCCACAAAACACAGTGGTTCCCTGCCAGAATGCTCAGGCACTGAGAGGAAAGAATCCCAGCAAAAGCACTTTCATGGTATTGCTGGGGATTGACAGCGGTCAGTGTTGGTGCCAAACCCCCGGGGTGACCACACTGACCTTGACCAGCAGGGGCTTGATCACGGTGTCGGAGCGGCCACGTGGGGGCGTCACGGAGATTCTGTTGCCACACAGCTCCTGTGTCTCCTGAGCCTCGGTGGTTACCGAGAGGTTGACGTGTCCTGCAGGAATGGGAAAATCCGGGGGGCTTCACTGAACAGACTCAATCGAGAGCTCAAACTGCACCTGCGCAGGTACGCAAGGGCCGATGTAATTGCTCCTGTTTGGCAGTAGGGGGTTTAGACTCCCTCTAGCACTACTACTGCCACCAAGCCTCACACCCCGTGCCACTGTTCTGCGGAACCTGGAGGAGTGTCTCCTGCCACCCCTCCTCCCCAACTTCCTCCCCAACTTGGCTGGGAAACAACCCACCTTCCCCTCCTGCCTCCACGACGGTCCTGCTCCCAGAACGGGTGTTTGGGGAAGCAAGAGGCAGAGATCACAGGGCTCCCCACCCCCGCCGCCCCACCGCTCCCAAGGGTCCGGGGCTCACCCAGCTGCGTCGCTGTCACGTTCCAAGCGAAGGTCTGAGCCTCCTCTGAGCAGAGGCAGAGGGTGAAGGGGCAGGTCGGGCAGGGCTTCACCTCGACTTGCTGCGATTCCGCCAGCCGGACGTTCACCTGGAGGCAGGGAAGGGGCCGTTCTGAGGAGGAGGCAGGGAACGAGGCCTGGGAGGCCCGGTGGGGAATGCCACCCACGGCACAGACAGGACGTCCCCCAAAGACTCGGAGGGCGGGTCTGCCAACACCCATCATTCACGGGGTTTGGAATGTCTTCCCAGGGCAGCCCGGCTGGTGCCCCTCACAGGGTGGCCTGGCATGCTGACACAACCCCCCTGGAGCCTTTGGTCCGGAATGGCCTTTAGCCGTGCTTCTGACCCCTCTCTGTGGCTCGCTGGGGCCTGACGTCTCTGGAGAAGAGCGGCCCCCCTTTCTCCCGGGAGACACAAGCTGGGGTGTAAGAGGGAGGGGCAATCCAGAGAGGCTCACGGGGATACCTCCCGCTCTCTGGTTGATGTCCCACTCGCTGGCACAGATCGCCCAATGGAATGCGAGACTCGGCCACTGTGCCGCTGCCACCTCCTGCCACCCGGTGAACTATGTGCCCAACGGTCCGAGGTGGGCTGTCCCCCCCTCCAGCCCTTGCCTTCCCCTTGGTTGGGTCCCTTCCTGGCTTGCTCCTCAGCCTCCTCTTCATCTCCCTTGGCCTGCTCCTGGCTGGGAAAGACGACCCCGACAACCCAGCAATTGAGGGGGGCCGGACTGTCTCAGGCACTAGCCACTGGGGGCCTTCCTCAAGAGGGCGGGGTAAGAGCTCAGCCGCAGAGCAGACAGATGGCGACCTTCATGGAGACTAACGTGGGAATGACTGATTCACTACAGCCCCGGAAATTTTCCAAAGGGGCGCTGACAGTGCTTCCTCCACTCCATGAGCTTCTTCTGAGAGGGCAGCGGAGAGCTAGTTTGGTGCAGTGGGAGAACCGGGTTTGATTCCCCATGCCTCCACTTGCAGCTGCTGGTGTGACCTTGGGTCAGTCACAAGTTATTTCAGAGCTGTCCTCTCAAGGGCAGTTCTTGAGAGAGCTCTCTCAGCCCCACCTGGCTCACGGGATGTCTGTTGTGGGGACAGGAAGGGAAAGGAGATTGTAAGCTGCTCCGAGACTCCCTCAGGTAGTGAAGGGCGGGGTATAAACCCAATCTCTTCTTTTCTTCTCTACCCAGCATGGGGGTCACTCACCTGGATGCAGTCCTTCAGGTAGTTGAAGACCGTGGCTTTGAGTTCAAAGGTCTCCCCACGGACTACAGAATATGGCAGCGCCAGGTCCACAAAGAAGGGCTGGAAGACCCGGAAGGTGGCCGGTTGGGCGAGGCCGAAGCCAAGATCCGCCACACAGAAAGCGTCAGCCCTCCACTCCGTGATGGTGTCTGGAGCAGTGACCGAGCGAGAGGCTTTCCCCTCCTCACTGCGGAACAGGAAAAAAGCAAACCCCTCAAGAAACACAGAAACTTAGGCCTGTTCTCAGAGGACTGGAGGCTTCCGCCCCCAAAGGAAACAGGGCGCCAGGCAGTGTTCCCTCTAAGCTGAGTTAGTGTGAGCCAGCTCACAGCTTTTTAGCCTCCGGCTCACACCTTTTTGTCTTAGTTCAGGAAGGAGGGCTCCCAGAGCCAACTAATTTATGCAGTAGCCAAATTGCTCGCTCACAACTTTAATGCCAGTAGCTCACAAAGTAGAAGTTTTGCTCACGAGACTCCACAGCTTAGAGGGAGCTTTGGCTCCAGGAAGTACAAATACAGCACAGGGAAGGCTGGGATCACAAAAGCCATTTTGCAAAGTCCAAGAACCTCCCCTGACTGTAAGTCCTCCTTGAGGGGACAGGGCAGACAAAAACTGCCATACAGATTTCCCTCCCTAAGATGCTCCTTGCCACAGAATCTACTCCCTCGAGAGTGAGGACTCGCATCGGTTCAGAGGGGGGCTGTGCTGCTCTGCAGTAGAACAGCCGGACTGGAGTCCAGGAGCATGTTAGAGAACAGCGAGATGTTCATGGCATGAGTTTTCACGAGTCAAAGCTCCCTTCATCACCAAGTTCGTACCCCAAAAATCTTGTGGGTCTCTAAGGTGCTGCTGGACTTGTATTCAGCGGGACTCATGTAGTGAGACAGGCCTTCCTAAAGGATGCTGAGATCGGCAGCCATTCTGCCTCTGGCATTCGCTCCACATTCTCAACACTGAGGGAAAGGTGCCGCTCAAAACCAGATTCAAATCCCCCAGGCCAATGCTGTACTGACTGTAAAGTCACCCCTGAACGGCCATAAAACGGCCATAAATTTATGCAGAAGTTACCATAAAACCCGATGATCAAGGGAAGCGAAAGCAGCATGCAATGCAGAGGGTACCATAAAACCCAATGACCAAAGGAAGCGAAAGCAGCATGCAATGCAGAGGGTACCATAAAACCCGATGACCAAAGGAAGTGAAAGCGGCATGCGACGCAGAGGGGAATTTCTGTTCCAACGTGGGTTTGCTAAAACAATGGAGGGAAAAGCCAACACAGAATCGCCCGGTATCCTTACACTGGGGTTCTCTGCTCAGGATGGTTCTCACTCACTTGACTGGCACCAGATCCCAGATCCAGGTCTCAGGAAAGTACGTCCTGGGTTTGGACTTCTCTTTCTCCTTCTTCGCTTCGGAGTCGAGAGCCTGGGACCCTCGGTCAGCTACGGCAACAGGTAGGGGCTCTGCGAGGACTGAGGGGAGGGGCAAAAGACACGTCAGCCAACAAGAAGACAGGTTTGCCCCGGTGCGGCCGAGTTGCAAATCCAGGCTCGTGCCAAGCCAGCGCCCCCCTCCTGTTGACGCAAGGGACAGAAGGTCAGGCGGGGGGTCTCATTGGCCTGGCAGCAGGTTAGGCGGGACGGTCGGGTGTCTCTGCGGGAATCAGAAAGTCCCCAGGAGAGGAGTCCCCGGGGGGAGGGGGAGGATGGATAAAAGGGGCCTCCATCGATCCCTCCATCGGATTCTCACCTGTGTTGCTTCTGAAAAGCATCCTCTCATACAGTGGGTGCTCACAGGAGACGGGCTTTTTAATCTTGCAGTTGGTGAAAACTTTCATTCTCAGGAGCTGTGGGAAACCAGGAGAGCAAAATCACAAGGGGTGGAGCTCGATTGAAAATGAAACCATGCATCAAATCGTGAGTTGACGTCCGGAATTGAAAGCGGCTGAGCGGTTGGGCTCCCCCCCCCTTAATAAAACGGAGAAAGGGGAAGGGAGAAGGGAAGATCCCCCCCCCACGTGAGAGACTTTTTAAAGCGTTATAGATGGGGGCAAAGCCAAAGATTGCAGAAACGCTTACCTTTTGGGGGAAGACAGAAAACAGAGGAGAGGGAGTTATCCAGGAGAGTGGCGAGAAGAACTTTCTAAGTATAAACAAACTCGAAAAATGGCGGGGAAAAGAAAGGCAGTAGAAAAGCCTCTGAAGAAGACAGGCGGGACTTCCTGTCCTAGCCCCTCCACTGTAGGAGCTGCTGCCAATCAAACAGACAGTGATCTTGCTCGCCATCTGCTGGCAGAGCTGCAAAAAATAAATCATAAGCTTGATTCCATGGAGAATGCCTTTGGTCAAAAGAAGAAGATGACAGAGACAGCTGAAAAGGTGGACGACATTGCTAAGAAATGCCTGGTATCAGCACAAGAGCTTTAGGCTGGTCCTGCACTGGGCTGGGGGTTGGACTAGATGGTCTGTAGGGCCCCTTCCCACTCTTCTACGATTCTATCCCTCCGTCTGCTGGGCGAACCGCAATGTGGCTTCAGCACATTCCACAGCAGCCGTTCAGACAGGTCCAGGCTTCCCTGGTCTCTCTCCCAGCAGGGATCACCAGCCAGGGAAGACCAAGGCCGTTGCAGTTCTAAAACCACGCTGGAAACCAAACTGAAAGGGGTTTAGATCAGGGGTCCGCAACATGGTGCCCGTGGTGATCTGGAGATTCGATTGGTTGTGCAGATTTTTCAAAGCCTGGCTTTGGCAGCAGCTGCCGCCACCACACAAGGATCGTCCCTGTGTGACGGAAGATAAGCCATGGCAGCCATTTTGTAGATGGCTCCGCCTCCTGCAGCAGACATTGTGAGGCACCAGTTCTGTGGCTGCGCCCACCACACCGTGTCAGAGTTCCAAGGGGTGCCCACAGGCTCGAAAAGTCTGTCTTGTCTGGTCTAGATAATCCATCTCATTACACTTACACACACACACACACACACACACACGCACAAAAGACCGACAGAGCACAGAGACCTGTGTGGTAGGCTCAGAGCGCTCTGCTCCCAGCGTCACTCCATCCATGCCACATCATGGCAGAGCTAAACGTAACTGGATGATTGTGTGGGAGGAGCCCCACAGAGGCCGTTTCCAGTGCCAGAAGAGCATTCTGGGTAACGTCTCCTTAGCTTCTGTGTTTCCACACCACTGGTCTAGGATAACAGGAGGGCGTGTACTCGTGTCATTCTGACTGCTACATCTCGGGGTTCTTGCTCTAGATACCACAAATGCATAGAAATCCTGCTAGGGCTTATTTTTTGGGTAGGTCTTATTTTCGGGGAAACAGGGTACATCTCGGGGTTCTTGCTATAGACAGGGCAGAGGGGACAAGGCAGTTAAAATGGAAAGGTCAAAGGCAAACACCCTTTGGCAAAAGGACCTGAAGGAGACGGAGGCACTCTGGGCTAGGAGAAAGGCACACCAGGGTCCTGAGATCTTTCCTGCCTTGGATGGTTACCCAGCTTCGCGGCTTGGGAGTGCTACTTGACACAGCAGTCCCCTTGGAAAAGCTGGTGGCTGCGGTGGCCTGGAGAGCTTTTGCCCAGCTTCGGCTGGTGCATCAACTGCGTCTGATCCTGGGTCAGTCAGATCTAGCCACAGTGATCCCTGGCTTAGTTACATCTAGACTGGACTACTGCAACACACTCTTCAAGGGCTGCCCTTGGAGACGTCTGGAAGATGCAGCTAGTGCACAGTATGGCTAGACTGCAGGCCGAGGCCAGCTATTGGAAGCCTGTGACCCCAAGACTACAGCTATTACACGGGCTACCGATCCACTCCTGAGCCCAATTCATGGTGCTGGTCTTGTCCTTTAAGCAGAATCGACACGTGCAGGAATAGTGTTGCCAGGTCCTACCTTGTCGCCGGTGGGGGGATTTGGGGGGTGTTCCTGGAGGGGGTGGCGATGCTTTGCTTTGAGGGCAAAACTCTATGGTTTGAGGCCAAATTTACTGTTGTGTACTGAGCCTAACCTCGTTAGACCCAGCTTGGGGAGAAGAAGAAGAGAAGCGATTGGATTTAATACCCCGCCCTTGACTACCCAAAGGTGTCTCAGAGCGGCTTACAAACTCCTTTCCCTTCCCCTCCCCACAACAGACACCCTATGAGGTAGGCGGGGCTGAGAGAGCTCTTTCAAGGACTGCCCATTCAAAGACAGCTCCGTCGGGCCTGTGCCCATGATGGACTGGGAGCTCGTCACGCCTGGGTGCCCAGCTGGGAGGAGAAGGGGCTGTGTGCAGGGCGCGGCGCTTTCCTCCCCCACCACCTTCTTTCTCGGCCTCTCCTGCCAGCCGGGAGGACCGGCAGGCGGGGCCCCTTCTCTCCTGCCCGGCAGCGGTGGGGGGAGGGAGGAGGGCCGGAGGGAATCCCCGCGCGCGGGGCTGGGCTCCAGCGCTCCACCTCCTTCTCCTCCTCCCCGAAGGCTTAAAGGGCCAGGCGAGATCCCGGTGGAGCAGCTGGTGCGCGCAGGCGGCGCTTCTGCTTCTAGTGGTCGGCGCCGTGGAGGGGGTCCCCCGGGAGCGAGTCGTTCGCCCAGGCGGGAAGCGGCTCCGGGGCTGATCGGAGTTCCCCTCTCTTGCCCGGCTGCAACGGGGGGAGGAGGAGGAGGGGCGCGCTGGACGGGCAGACCCAGACCCCCCACACACACACACACACCGCCCGCCACGGGGAAAGGACGCCCAGAGCGCATCTCCAGGCCCCGCCGGTAGGTTGGCATCTGCGCTCGCCTAGAGCGCAGGACACCCTCGGGCCGGCCCTGGAGCAGACGCCACTCACCTTGAAGAGACTGTAGACGTCTGCCTCGCTTTGATACCAGGGAGCCAGCCCCAGGGACCGCTTGCGCCTCGGATGGGGGCCCGGGCGAAGGAGACACGGGTACGGCTCGAAGTCTTCCAAGCGGTAACTGAACCCTCTTCCTGAGACTGTATCTTCGCCATAGAATTGACGGGATCCGAACAGCTGGAAAGAGAGACTGCTGAAGCCGGCCGCAGATAGAAAGCTCAGATCCCCCACTTCTTGTCTCCAGCAGGCATCAGTCTCTCTGAGTTACCGGCCGGAACCTGGGGCTGGGGCTCAGTGCTAGAGCCTCTGCTTGGCAGGCAGAAGGTCCCAGGTTCAACTGTGCTTGTTCGTTGTGCCAAATAAAACCAGCTGCTACTTCAATCAACTTCTTTCCCATGTTTGAAACTCCAAATCCTGTGGGAAACTATTTAAAATGCAGGATCCCAGGACATAGAATGTAGGTGAATTGTATTTATTTATTTATTTATTTATTGCCTGCCTTTATATCCCACCCTCTCCCATGATGGGCTCAGGGCGGCTCACAACAGAGGTTAAAACAATAAATATATGATTAAAATTGATTAAATAAAAACAGGATGGCAGCAAAAAAGTAACATCAGTCCAGAGCAGCCTAATACACTTCCTGTCAGGTGTTAGTAGGATGAAGAAGAAGAGAAGAGAAGAGACTGGATTCATACCCTGCCCTTCACTACCCAAAGGCGTCTCAGAGCGGCTTACAACCTCCTTTCCCTTCCCCTCCCCACAACAGACACCCTGCGAGGTGGGTGGGGCTGAGAGAACTCTGACACAAACTGCTCTTTTTCAAGGACAGCTCTGACAGAACTACGGCTTGCCCAAGGTCATCCAGCTGCTGCAAGTGGAGGAGTGGGGGATCAAACCCGGTTCTCCCAGATGAGAGTCTGCACACTTAACCACTACACCAAACTCCAAACCAAAGGATAGTAGGCATCTGTAGGCCTACTATGAGCAGGGGAGGCCAGGATGGTAAAACAAAATAAATCCATAACGTGGTCTGGAGTCCTCAAGAGTCTCAATGTCCTTGAGCACCAAGCGTATTTCTGGGGTGGTTAAATTCCGAATAAATGGGGATTTCTTTTTAATGGGGACAGGTAGTCCAGTGCTGGAATCATTAAATAATAGTTTAAACTTAAGCATTCTAATAAGTTTGAAGACATCTATAGGCAGGGGTTATTTCATAGAAAAAGAGCTGCAGGAGGTCATTAAAATACCTAATAAGCTATTAGCATAATAGTTTATTAGCATATGCCCCCTGACATCACCGGAAGTGATGTCAGAAGGGGAAGCAAAAGGGGGGGAGGCATCTTCAAAAGCCTCCCCTTCCCTTCCCCAGCACTTGAAACCCCTTCTTTCTTGGCTTCCCCCCCACCCGCCTTGGCAGCCCGGCTGGGTAAGGGGAGGCTTTTGAAGACCCCCCCCCTTTTGCTTCCTCAGACAGCCTGCCAACGTGGGCGGGGAGACTGAAGGAGCTTGGGGGCGGGGGCAGGAAGCTGGGGGTGGGGCTTGCCGCCACCGGGGCTGTCGGAGCAATGCTCCGGTGTGCTCCAGCCCCAAATGACCCCTGTCTATAGGGGTTTTAATAGGGTCTTATTTGGGAGCAGGCACAAAGCCAAGGCCAAGGTTTAAAAGGCGGGCTTCCTGTGCAGTTAATGTCCTGGAAGAGAGATTAACAATTAAATCAGATTTTATTTTTTCTTGCCCTAACAAGGAGGCCGCTGTTTGTAAAAAGTTCTGGTTAGCTGCATGCTTAGTTCGTCTAAATAGACTTGGTATGTAGGGAGGACCCTCCTCTCCAGCTGTAGTGGCAGAGTCCTCTGCCTCAGTGGTATCATAATCTGAGGCTCCACTAAACCCATCAGCCCAAGAAACTGCCACCTCAACCAAAGGCCTGGCAAAACAACTCCTCTTTACAGGCCCTGAGGGATTGTAGCAAGTCCCACAGGGCCCTGATCTCAATTGGGAGTGTGTTGCACCAGGCGGGGGCCAGGGCAGAGAAGGCCCTGGCCCTGGTTGAGGCGAAGCGGACATCCTCCGGGCCAGGCTGTCCTTCATGTGTGATATCCTGCGGACCTGGGAAGAGGATGGGGGAAGGAAGAAAGAGCCAACTGCCTGGGAGGCTGCTTTCGGGGCAACGTGTCTAATACAGCTTCCTTAGAGCTATCCACAGTCTGGAGGACGAAAGGGAATGTTCTGAAGAAATGCGATCCTTCCTCCAGCTTATGCTCCTCTGAAGTTTTAAGGGTTTCCCCAGTCATGTCAGTGGAGTGTGCTGCTGCAGGGAGGAAGGAAAGCTCGCTGCAGAGTCTTTGGAAAGGGACTGAAAATGAAATGGCCAGAGACGTGATGCCTTTTATGGACAACTACGATGTGATCCATCCAGTCTTAGCCTACTGTTTCAAACAGCCAGCTGGCTGCCCTGGAAGGACAAACAAACAGGGCACATAGGCCAAGGCCCTTCCCTAATGTTACCACCTGGCACTGGGATTCAGAGACCGACCATCTCCGAACGTGCAGGTTCCTGTTAGTCACCGTGGTTAGTGGCCGCTGATAGACCTCTCCTCCCTGCATCTGTCTAATTCCCCTTTAAAACTGTCTACGCCTGTGGCCATCACTACATCTGCCGGGAGCAAGTTCCATGTCATATTTTTTGTTTTTCCCCACTCCTTTTTATTTAGTATCGTACAAGTTGCAAAACAGAAGAAAAAAAAGAAGTGACGGTATACTATATCATAGCATCCGATCTGTTAATAACAGGGGACCATAACACAATGACCTGTCTGTAATGAGGGAAGGTTCATCAAAACACAGTTGTCTTTCATTTTATCCAACCGTTCTAAAAAGTCAGGTGATAACATTCTGCTTCCATTATCTGGCAGTCTAATCATCGTAATAAATTTTAAAGAAGGAACCTGGATTTTTTTTGGAGGTAACATAGAGATGTGATTTAATAACAGAGTGTCAGTTCTTAAAGGAATGTCTATGCCTAAACCAAACTTCATTTTTTTCCAACTATCATTTGACAGTACTTTACCGCATGAGGACAATGCCACCACATGTGAATGAAGTTACCCTCTTTAGTGCACTTCCCCTTTCTGCAGTGTCCTTTTTGAGATATGGTGACCAGAACTGCATGCAGTATTCCAGATGGGGCCATACCATAGATCCATTTAGAGGCACTACAGTATGGGCACTTTTATTTTCTGTCTGTTTCCTAATCATTCCTAGTGTGAAGTTTTATAGTACCCTCTACACTGCTTTCACTTTCTTTGATCATTGGTTTTTATGGTACCTTCTGCATAGATTCATGGCCATTTGTGGCCATTCAGGAGTGCAGGAGTGACTTTGCGGTCAGTACGTTGTTACCTTCCGGGGTATCTGAATGTGGTTTTCAGCTGCACCTTTCGTAAAACACCAGTAGGAAAAGCCAATGCAGAATCGCCCGCAGTCTGTCGTTGTTTTCACCATCCTGAATAATTTGGTATTATCTGCCAGCTACACTGCTCACCCTCAATTCCAAATAAATTACCAAAAAATTAAATAGCACCGGTCCTAATAACTATCCTTGAAGGACTCCATGGCTGACTTCCCTCCATTACAAGAACTGTCCATCAATGCTCCCTCTAAGCTGTGGAGTCTTGTGAACAAAAATTCTACTTTGTGAGTGACTGGCATTACTGAGCGAGCGATTTTGGCTGCTTGCATAAATTAGTTTGCTCTGGAGAGCCATCCTTCCTGAGCTAAGACAAAAATGTGAGAGCCGGAGGCTAAAAAACGGTGAGCTAGCTCACACTAACTCAGCTTAGAGGGAACACTGCTGTCCATGTGTTCCTGCCCTCTGCTTCCTATCATTTAACCATAAGAAGACTCATCCGCTTATGCCATGATAGCTAAGATTACTCCGGAGTCTGTGGTGAAGCACTTTGTCACAAGGCTTTTGGAAGTCCAGGTATAAAATCTGTCATTTCTGAATATTGTTGTTGCTAATGATGATGACTGGGAAGAGGGCAGACTTCAGATGCTTGGAATCCACCGGGAAGCCAATAAAATCAGTAAAACTTTGTCTGCAGTCAACAGGCAGCCGGAGGAATCCATTCAGACACGATCGGAAGAATGGGCTTTCTCACCTGTTGTAGGTCCATTAGTTTATTTATCTCTCCCTTCAATGTGACACTCTTGTCCAGAGCTCGAAGAGAACACAGTGCTCCAGGGGCGGCTTCTACTTGCAGGCTGACCTCCGATCCTGGAACATCCTCCTCCTTAGAGAAGCCAACTGACACCTGTGAACGCAGAAAGATGAGAGCATGGCGATAAGATGGGAAAGGATAACGGATGATATGGGTAGGTGGAAAGGTGGAACTGAAGGGGAAAGAAGAAGGGTGTCAGACTCCGGCTAACTGACAGCTGTACTGGTCAATGTATTGCAATTGATGACTCCATCTGTTCTATGTTTTTCTGTCTCCCCTCCGCCCTCGCTGACATTCCTACGGGTGGGGGAAGGTGTGAATGCAGATGTGTGAATGAGGGGGTAGAATAGATGCCTTTGCTTTGTAACATCTTTCTCATAACAAGTGTACTTCTAGGAGGGCCTGCGCTCAGCAGGACGTCCTTGAAGTTTTTAGATAACAACTTTCACAGGCCTAGTTGAGTAGATGCAACTGTGAGAAGAAAGGGGTGTGTGAATGATGTATCTATGGGATGAAACTTGTGACTATACCTGAAGTCACTTTCGCTTTCTGCTTTAGTCTTCGCAAGGAGCTAATCCTTGCTACTACCCTCTTTCCAATAAAACCTTTCTTAAAAGAGCTGTGGACTGAGAGTGGAATTGCTGGGATCCTGACAAATGGCAGCGGGACTCTTGGAAACAGGAAAAGGAGGAGCCATAGTTTCGCAGCGGAACGCAAGGTCCCAACCACTCGGAGCTCCAAGATGAGGCACCCACCTGATGCTGGAGACACATCTCGATGGTGAACACATCCACATCGGCCGACACCTCGCCATCAGCGAACACGGCATACAGGAGAAGCCTGGCAGTGGGCGCCAGACCCATGCTCACGGGCAGAGAGAGGGAGAAGGTGCCCTTCAGTGCTGCAGGGAGGGGCGGGGTGGCCGGGAGGAAAAGACAGAAGTGCACACACCATGATGGAACACAAATATCTGTGGGTCTTGCTCCTTCCAGATCATGGCAAAGCGAAGCAGAGTCAAGGGACTCCCCTCTTGCCTCTAAACACAGCCCTTGCAGAGGTCTTTCAAACGCTATCGACTGGATTTGACCGACAGTGAGCGTAACACTGAGATGGACCTTCCCCACCAAACTCCTCTACTGCCCCCCCACAGTTAATGCATAATGGCAGAGACCATTCTAAGCCAAAAGCCCCAATGAAGGAAGGAGGGTAGGGCTGGAGGATCAGGCAGAATTGGGCAGGGAAGATCTGCCTCTGTGCCAGGCCCACAGCTACCATGGGGCCCATGGGCCTGGCCCCCTAGGGGGTTTTATGGGCCCCTCCCCAAGCAATGGCTCCCCTTCCTCCCCAGGCCACCTCACCTCGATTGCCTGTCAGCAGGGAGGATGAGGGCAGCACAAGCAGTCACCCGGGGGAACTGCGATCCCCCGTGATCCCCCCCCCCGAAATGACCTCTGGTCTTGCTCCTTCCAGATCATGACAAAGCGAAGCAGAGTCAAGGGACTCCTCTCTTGCCTCTGAACACAGCCCTTGGAGAGGTCTTCCAAACGCTATCGACTGGATTTGACCGACAGTGAGCGTAACACTGAGGTGGACCTTCCCCACCAAACTCCTCTATTGCCCCCCCCACACAGTTAATGCATAATGGCAGAGACCATTCTAAGCCAAAAGCCCCAATGAAGGAAGGAGGGTCGGGCTGGGGGATCAGGCAGAATTGGGCAGGGAAGATCTGCCTCTGTGCCAGGCCCACAGCTACCATGGGGCCCATGGGCCTGGCCCCCTAGGGGGTTTTATGGGCCCCTCCCCAAGCAATGGCTCCCCTTCCTCCCCAGGCCACCTCACCTCGATTGCCTGTCAGCAGGGAGGATGAGGGCAGCACAAGCAGTAACGGCGAGGCAGGACTCAGGAGAACGGCCCAGGCAAGCAGCAAACGTGAATGGTACAAGGAGAAGCCTCCATCTCAGGCCTCCATCAGGTGCTCGCTGTGCTGCCCGCCAGCAGCAGATAAGCCCAACCAGGCCAGGCAGGGAGGCAATGCACTCCATTGTGCCAGCAAGCCCACACACCTCGGCTCTGTGGCCAGGCCAGCCACTGTGCACCTCACCTCTCCCAGCCTCGGAAGGGAGCTGCGGGTGGACGTCAGGCTGCCCCTTGTGCGGAAGAGGAACTGGGGCTCCTTGGGGGGGGGAGCCAGATGCTCTGCAGGGAAGGCCTGCCCTTGCCAAGGGGGGTGGGGGTGGAGGGAAGCTACGGCTGCTGGGCATTACCCCCCTTGCCCTGGAGCCTGGGGGGTACAGGAGTTCTAAGGAATCCCACCGATTAAATCAAAGTTAATTTAATTTACTTTGTTTTAATTGGCTACTGTCCCTCAAAGGCCCCCTCCCCAAAAATCCCTAGCTACGGGGCTGCTCTGTGCACCCCTTATCCTAACAGATGGTAGGATTCCATCCCATGTTTTGAAACTAGTAATTTCACACTCGTGAAGGACAAATTGTACCCTGTGTCTACGGAGAGCTTTCAAAATGAATATATACCATCAACCCAATATCACAATGGGGAGTTTGAGTAAACAGGATCGCCAGCTCTTGATTGGCAGATTCCTGGAGATTTGGGGATGGAGCCTGTGGAGACTGGGATTGGGGAAAGGGAGGGACCTCAGGGGGCATCCTGCCACAGAGCCCACCCCACCCCCCAATGCAGCCATTTGCTCCAAGGGAACTTATCCCTATAGTCTGGAGAGCGGTTGTAATCCCACGGGATCTCCAGGCCCCACCTGGAAGTTGGCAACCCCCCTATGAGGTAGGCGATATGTTTAAGGGAGTGCCAAATATGAGAAATTATTAGGTTGGGTACAGTGTCCGGGGAAGAAAAATCAAAAGTAAAATATTGAGAAGTCAAATACTAGAAGTAAAATAAAGGATTCGAAACGTGGAGTTCCTACTGGCTGATTACTGGGAGTTCCTTGGCTATTCTGGAGATGGGTTGACTGGGTAAGTTAGAGGCTTCCTCAGGAGGTCGACTCCGAAGTCTCCAGGTGGGGTCTGGAGATCTCCCGGAATTACATCTGATCCCCAGACTAGGGATCAGTTTCTGTGGAAATAATGGCTGCTTTGGAGGGTGGGTTCTATTATAACCTGCTGAGTTCCTTCCCTTCCCCAAACCACGCCCATCACAGACTCCACACCCCAAATCTCCAGGAATTTCCCAACCTGGAGTTGGCAACCCTGTCAACAGGCAGCAGGCTAGTGGGTATGGCTTTACTACTTTTACGGTTATTAGGAGAACAGATTGGTGTTATACCCACCCTTCACTATCCAAAGGAGTCTCAGAGCAGCTTACAATCTCCTTTCCCTTCCCTTTCCCACAACAGACACCTTGTGAGGGAGGTGGGGCTGAGAGAGCTCTTTCGAGAACTGCCCGTGAGAGAACAGCTCAGAAAGAACTTGTGACTGACCCAAGGTCACACCAGCAGTTGCATGTGGAGGAGTGGGGGATCAAACCCGGTTCTCCCAGATTAGGGTCCGTGCTCCTAACCACTACACCGAACTTATGTATTCTGTATTCTGTTTTTATTGAAAGCTGCCTTTGAGGTGATGACCCAAATTCAAAGGTAAAATCAAATAAATAATATACAACATAACCTCCCAATTAGACGGTTCAGGGTCTTGCCCAGCCTACAGGCAGACCGACCAAGCTAGACCGGTCTGCCCTGACCTACTATTTTTCTCGGATGATGGAACACCATGGTTCTCCGACTTACTTTCACCCTGGCCAATCGGCACCTGTTTCTGCCCACTGGAAACAATCCTTCCCTTTGAGACAACCTGCAGAGAGATAAATGTTAGGCATGGAGCAGATGGGCAGTTCCTTGGCACTTCAGGAA
>NW_015162506.1:65632-75732 GCF_001447785.1 Gekko japonicus
GAGGCCACAAGCTGTGTCGACCCGATCAAGCACAGGAGATCTAGCGTAGGAGCGATTAAGAGTGAGGTCAAGATAAGACCAACAATGAGCGAACTGTGAGTGAAAATGAGTGATTTGTCTTCAGAAGAGAAAATCCCCTCCCTCTCAAAGGAAAAACTTTCTGAGCGATAGCATGCTGAGAGAGGGACGTCTCTCAATGCATTTGCATAAACAAGGAGGGGGAGGGAGAGAGAAACGATTGTAAATGGATACATGAAGCGAAATCCCCCCCCCTCTGAAATCCCTTAAGCGATTGGAGGGGGTGCCTCTTTGACGCGTTTACATAAATGGAAGAGGGAAGGGGGAGAAAGACAGTTGTAAACTGATACTTCTGAAAGACTTTATTTGCAAGTGTGTAAGCCTGTTGTGGGAGATTTCCATGAGCTTTTAACAGCATATATGATTTGCAGAGCCAGGAAGAAAGAGACCTTATTAAAACTAAAACGTTGAAACGGCAGATTATTTTTTTTTAAAGATGGCGAAAACTGTGAGGAGAAGAAGGGAAGTTGACATCACTGCACTAGTAGCAGAAGCCATCAAGCCGATCTTGGAGCAACTTGTTGGTATTAACCAGCAGCTGGCCAAGATAAATCAACAATTTGTGTCTCGGCAGCTCCGGGAGGCGAGTGGAGAAAAAATGGAATTGAGGGCTCTCAAAGCGAATGAGATAGACACTAAATTAAGCAGCGATCTCAATGAGAAAAGAAGAAAAAGCACAAGAGAAACAGGAGAAATTTACAAGGATTTGACTTCTTCTCTGTGTGTGTGCTTAGAAAGTGTCATCTTAAAGTCTGCTGAGAAAAAGGAGCTGAAGGTACCCTTCATAATCAAGAAACCTTTGGGAAGCCACTGGACCCCGAGACCAGAGCGAAAGAGGTTTAAGACTAGCAGTTCTATTCCTTTGGATGGAAGAAGATTGGGCTGCAGTGAACGTCTAAGAAGATATCAAGAATTTAGAGAGTTTTAGTATAGATGTAAAGGCGGAAGGACTTTGCAAATTGCCTTTATGAAACAAGCTGGAGGAGATGCTCGGGAAATCTTCTCATAACAAGTAACAATCTAACATATAAGCTTAGAAAGACAGGATCTCACAAAGTATATTGTTTATTAACAGCCTTTTCTTTTACTAACAGCATTTTAACAGGGAATGATCTCCTAACCTTGGGTTTTTAGCTTAGTGTGGGTTATCTTTTCTTTCTCCCTAAAATTGTAGTCCCCCTATCCCCATTTTTTCTTGGTAGTTTATATAGTATTATATATATTGTAAAAAATCTCCTCCGGGGGCTTAAAAAACAACAACTCTATGGTCGTCATAGAGTTTTTACTGAAATGCTATTATTATTGTTGCACTGTAATGTCCACATCATTCCGAAAGCATAGCGGCAACAGAGGGAGCATCCGCACCAATTCCGAAGCAGAGTAAAACCAGTTTGTTGGGCTCCTGTTGGATACTCACCAAGTAATAGAAATCCACGTGGTCAGCCTCGGGGCCCAGTTCTTTCCGATCGATTATGTAATCCACTAGTACTTCCTGATCCTTTCCACAGGGCAGCTTTTCCTCGACGTGTTGGATCTCAAGGAAGCTGTTACTCTCCGAGTAGAAGGGCTTCAGCCAGTTGAATGCTTCCAGGTGCATCCTTATACTACTGGCAATATCATGGGTTACATTTTCAATGAAATGTCTGCCCTAAGGAACAAAAGGCACAAGCAGGGACAAGAACTAAAATCAGTCGATCAAGGGTGTTCTGGAATGACGTATGAAATCGTTCTGCTGGGGAGCGATGGAAGTATTTCAGGTAGGAAAATATTCAAATTCTAATCTGGCCCCAGGAAGAGTCTTTCCTGCAGATCGCAACCTAGGACCGCCATCCTCCAGGTGGGGCCTGGAGATCTCCCAAAATTACAACTAATTCAAAGGTCACAGAAATCAGTTGCCCTGGAGAAAATGGCTGCTTCGTGGGGGGGGGGCGGACTCCATGGCCTTATACCCTTCTGAGGTCCCGCCCCTCTCCAAACCCCGCCCTCCCTAGTCTCTGCCCCCCAACCCAAGCTGGTAACCCCATCTCAACGAGTTTTCAAATGTTGAAAGTTGTAAACAGTTCTGAGGATTACAGTTCTGGGAAGAAAACAGATGTATCCGTGTGAAATGACCACTCTCAGGGCCTTAACGTGAACTCTAGACTAACAACAGAACAAAGTTAGAGTCCAGTGGCACCTTTAAGACTAACAAAGTTTTATTCAAGTTGTGAGTTTTTGTGTGCATGCACAGTTTGTCAGACAATGAAATGGAACTGCAGATCACAGCTGTATATATAGAGGGTGGCTTGTTAAATTAGCGTGCAAAATAGTGAAGACGCTTTTTAACAGATAAAAAGTGTAACAAGCTTGGTTTCTGGGTATCATATGTTTGGGTTCAACTGGGGGGGGGAACAACATAGATAATAAACATGTCATAACTGGAGACTGCAGGGAGGGCAGGATATAAATCCAAAAAAAATCAATAAATCCTAAAGCCCTAGGATTCCATTGACATTATCGAGCTGTCCCTATGTTATTTTGGAAATCAGGTTCCATTTTGCCAGCTGCAGTTGAAGATCATTGAAACGTCTTGATTGATACCTGGGAGAGACGTACGGATGTTTGTCTTTCCACACTGGGCGTCTTCTGCCACAGTTACTTTCTGCTTGGAGGTCTATAGACCCTATTCATGTATGGAATTACAGAGGAACCTAGTGTTGGTTTTTGGACATGTCCTTTTTGTTTGTTGTTGTTGTTCAGTCGCACAGTCGGGTCCGACTCTTCGCGACCTTTTTGTAAATAATGCCTAATTGTTATGAGCAATCTGTTGGATATCAGTTAATATATTTTATTGGGTTATGACCAGTGTTCCCTCTAAGCTGAGTTAGTGTGAGCTAGCTCACAGTTTTTTAGCCTCCGGCTCGCACATTTTTGTCCTAGCTCAGGAAGGATGGCTCCAAAGCAAACTAATGTATGCCACAGCCAAATTGCTTGCTCACAACTTTAATGCCAGTAGCTCACAAAGTAGAATTTTTTCCTCACAAGACTCCACAGCTGAGAGGGAGCATTGGTTATGACCACTAACCCATCCTTGTACTTTAATGAATGCAATATACAATTTTGATCATATATAGCTGTGAATTGTTGATGGTCTTCCCTTGGTGGTTGTTATTTGTGGCTAAGCAGAGGTCCTACAGCTGAGCCACAGCCCCTGCCAACTAAGCTGTTATTTTTTTCTTTTTGCCTAGTCTGTGGATTTTAATAATAACAGCATGTATATAATGCTCCGTTTACATTTTTTTGTATATTAATTTATAGTTTTTTAACATAACAGCATAGACGAAAAAAGTATACAGTATTTTGAGTCTAGTTTTCAAACTTGTTATCTAACCATGCATACACTCTAGTCCATCTTTTGGACTACAATTCATCGTCTTTTCCTTGTAATACGATATGTAACCTGTCCATTTCCGCAATTCCCAACAATCTTTGTATTAGTTCCTCTCTTGAAGGTGTTCTATCTGATTTACAACATTTAGCAACTAATATTCTTGCAGATGTTAAAATATAAGTTATTATATATGTATCAATTTTTTACAACTATCAGGAAGCATATTTAATAAAAAGACTTCTGATGTGAAGGGTAAATAGATATTCGTTATTTCCATTATTGTTTTGTGTGTTTTATGCCAATAGTTCTGAATTATTCCACACCTCCACCACATGTGGTTAAAAGTTCCTACATTGTTTTTGCATTTCCAGCAATTATGTGTCATATTTGGGTAACATTTGGCTATTTTATCAGGTGACTAGTGCCACCTATGAAACATTTTATAGATATTTTCTTTATAGGGTACTGCTCTCATGAACTTTACTACCTTCCAAATTTTGGACCAAGATTCTAAGTCTATATTATGTCCTAAATCTTGCATCCAAGTAACCATTGTTGTTTTTACTGCTTCATCTTGCGTAAAATCATCTAACAGGAAATTGTATAACTTTTGAATCATTTTATCATTTGTAGACAACCAAATCTTATCCAAATCGTTTTTTGTCCCATAGAAGCCTATTTTGTTGTCTTTGTTATATCTGGTTTTTAATTGTAAAGTTTCCCACCATGTTAACTTTAGAAGATTCTCCTCTGTTTTCAATTTGTTATTTCTATCTAGTAAGGTCTCATAAGGAGCTGCGGTGGCTCAAGTGGTTAAGATGCTGAACTGCAGGTTGTGGAAGGTCAGTAGTTCAGCAGTTTGAGACCTGAGTTGCCGCATGACGGAGTGAGCTCCTGTCTCTAGTTCCAGCTCCTGCCAACCTAGCAGCTCGAAAGCAAGAAATTGCAAGTAGATAAATAGGTACCACTTCGGTGGGAAGGTAACAGCGTTCTGTGCACCTTGGTGTTTAGTCATGCCAGCCACATGACCACGGAAATGTCTTCGGACAGCGCTGGCTCTTTGGCTTTGAAACAGAGATGAGCACCGCAACCCTAGAGTTGGACTCGACCGGCTTTTGAGTAAGGGAACCTTTTTTAAAGACTTCATAGCTCTCTATTTTGTCATTTGTAATCAACATAGGTTTTATGAAAGCTTCTAAAGGTGATACCCATTTAGGGTTTTTTTCATAAAAGCTGTCTTTTATTTCCTTTCAGATTTTTATTAATGCTCCTCTTATCCCATAGCTAAGTTATGGCCTTCTAAGTTCAAGAGTCTTATATTCTCTAATGTTAACCATTCCTTTATCCATCCTAATGCTGCTGCTTTGTAGTATAAGTTCCAGTTTGGTAGACTGAATCCACCTCTCTCTTTTTTATCTTGCAGTACTTTCCATTTGAATCGAGGTCTCATTTTATGCCAGACAAATTGATTGCAGATTTTATCCAAGTCTTTAAAGTATTGTTCTTAAGAATGGTAGATTTTGAGCTAGGATGGCACTGCATGCACAGGGCAACTACCCACATACATGACAGTAGCCTTTCGTAGCCTTTAAAAAGTGTTGTTTCTCGTCGAACACCCCCCTGCAGAGTGTATGCAGCTGCCTTAGCCTCTGGTGCTGATTTTCACATTTTGTATCTGTCCTGCAACCATTTAACTCACCCGTATGGAAACCAGGGTGCCGTTCCAGTTCGTCGTGTCTAGGGAGAAGTGGACTTCCCCATTCTCATCTGTGACATACGGCAGGTGTGTCTCTACATCATGGACCTCAACCATGAGATATACAGTCTCATTCCGAACAGGTATACTGTTAGCAGAAACTTTCATCTGCAGGAATAAAAGTGAAACAGACACCTTCTTTAAGTCCAAACGTCTTACAGGCTATGCTTTTCCATGCAGTAAACGACACAATATTTTGTTGCAGTTTAGGTTGTCAGTGAACAAATGAAGCTGCCTTATGCCCTGGGTCCATCAAAGTCAGTATTGTCTGCTCAGACTGGTAGTGGCTCTCCAGGGTCTAAGGGAGAGAGGCCTTTCCCATCACCTATGACCTGATCCTTACTGGAGATCCTGAGGATTGAACCTGGGACCATCCGAATGCCAAGCAGATGCTCTAATACTGAGCTACCATCCTGCTTTATAGAAGCAGGATACAAGTGTCTCACAGGAATCTACCACCTCCTTCACTGGATCCTCCTCTCCTGTTGATCTGATCTACTCTCTGGAAGCTTGATGCTTTTGATGGTTGTGGCTGCTGATAGGCTCAGAGGAGCAGTTGCCTTTGCCCCTCTAACCTGTCTCTCTTGCAGGGACATCTGATTGTCCAAGGGGCCTTTACTTGTAGTGAAGTAGCTCATCTTTGGCAGGGGGAGGGAGTTTGATCGTGGCTGATTCTGACTAGTGGATGGTCACCTGTTACTGCTGCATCTCACTTTGGCAAAAATCAGCATTGCTCTCTTGATAGATGTAGGTCAACTACATTTGGGCAAACGTGTTAACATTCCAGAAGTCTGGTAGTGCGAGGAGTGAATGTGTAGGGAGAGAGGAGGAGAGATGTACTGAAGTCTGTCCTCTGTCTAATGTAGCATCTGTTCATAGATTCATACAGTTGGAAGAGCCCTCCAGGGTCATCTAGTCCAACCCCCTGCACAATGCAGGAAATTCACAAATACCCACACACACACACAGTAACCCCTGCTCCATGCCTAGAAGATTGCATGAAACCTCCAAGATCCCCGGTCAAACTGGGCCGGAGGAAAATTGCTTCCTGACCCCAAAATGGCAATCAGCATTACCCTGGGCATGTAAGAAAGGGCCATGAGAACTAAGCACTGAGGCAGCCCTTCCTGCCCTCCCTCTCATGATCTGCCTCAGTTCACAAAATTAGCCATTGCTGTCAGATGACCACCTAGCCTCTGTTTGAAAACCTCCAAAGAAGGAGAGCCCACCACCTTCGGAGGAAGCCTGTTCCACTGAGGAACCGCTCTAACTGTCAGGAAGTTCTTCCTAATGCTTAGCCGAAAACTCTGCTGATTTAATTTCAACCCGTTGGTTCTGGTCTGACCTTCTGGGGCAACAGAAAACAACTCCACACCATCCTCTATAGGACAGCCCTTCAAGTACTTGAAGATGGTTCTCATCTCACCTTTCAGTCATCTCCTCTCCAGGCTAAACATACCCAGCTCCTTCAACCTTTCCTCATAGTACTTGGTCTTCAGACCTCTCACCATCTTTGTTCCAGCTTTGGACTGCCATTTCCCCATTTTCAGCCATGCTGCTACAAAGTTTATGAATTATAAGATTGCACGCACCCTAGTTATTTGGGGTGGGGGTGGGGGGTAGTTGAGGAATACACAAACCAGCCATCTTTGGCCAAAACATGGCTAGGTGGTGTCAGTTTGTTTTATACTCTCTCTGCTGACAACGGCAAGGTATGTGGTCCACCACCAACCCTAAACAGAGAGAGCTGCTGTGGTCCTCCATGAGTATTTCTCCTTTCTCAGGAATGCAGAGATGGTGCCTGGACTCATATGTCTCATTTGTGGGTGGGCATCAGGGGCAGGCCCTTTTGGGTGCACTGCACTACAGAGGTCTGGCCTATGAGGTGGCAGTGATGACCGTGAAGGAAGCTTCCTTCTCCCCTGAAAATTGCAGTAGCTGAATGCTGCGCAATTGTTTAGGGTGGCCACTGCAGGAGGAACATAATTCGGCTGCTCACTGCACTGGTTTAACCGGGTTCTCTGACAACAAAATCTCTTCTGTGCTCTGAATTAGACACCAGGTTTAAAACAGATTTCTGATCCAGGGTTGTCAGCCCCCCACTGGGTGCAGGGCATCTCCCCCCCCCCCCCCCCCCCCCTGCCGGGGGGCGGGGCCCCCCCCCCCCCCCCCGTCGCCAATCAGCTGGCCGGCAGGGGATTTGCTGACATGCTGCTTTTGCTGGTAACGCAGCAATATCATTTCTGGCCTGTGTTGCTGATATCGCAGGGACGTTCTGGTATCTGGGCAAAACTCTGTAGCAGAAGCCATTTCTCCCATGCAGTTTTTACAATGTGGGCAACATGATGATGTCACCTCCCTCCCACTCCTGGTGGTAAGCCCCCACCCCCACCCACACACCCACACTTGCTAGGAGTGACCAGGCACCCCTATTCTGATGTCTGGCATCAGTTTAGGAAGGCGTATATTCTCTATCATAGGAGCTGCGGTGGCTCAAGTGGTTAAGACGCTAAACTGCAGGCTGGAAGGTCGGTAGTTCAGCAGTTTGAGACCCAGGTGCCGCAAGACAGAGTGAGCCGGCCCCACCTTCTGCCAACCTAGCTGTTCGAAAGCAAGAAACTGCCAGTAGATAAATAGGTACCGCTTCGGTGGGAAGGTAACAGCGTTCTGTGCGCCTTGGTGTTGAGTCATGCCGGCCACATGACCATGGAAATGTCTTCGGACAGCGCTGACTCTTCAGCTTGGAAACGGAGATGAGCACCGCAACCCTAGAGTCGGATTCGACTGGCTTCCGAGCAAGGGAAACCTTTACCTATATTCTCTATAGATTTTGCTCAATGTCTGTGTGGCCTTTGATATAGTGGGGCAGTCCATCTTACTACCATCTTACTACATGCTGATGACACTCAGCTCGGTATTTCTTTAGTGGCTTAGTTCTGGAGGCTTAATTATGTCCATCCAACCACAGCCTGGATCCAGTAGCCAAGCAAGTGAAGAACGAATTGAAACTGAATCTAGACAGGTCTGAGGTGATGCTGGTCAGTAGAGATGACATTCTAGAACAGGCATCTGCCAAGTGTTTTTTTTTTACAGTGGGTAGAGCCAGGTGGGGCTTTTGCCCATGCCAGTTTGGCCAGAGATCCTGGAGGTTTTTTGCCATCTTCTGGGCGTGGAGCAGGGGTCACTGGGTGTGTGTGTAGGGGGGAGGTACTTGTGAATTCCCTGCATTGTGCAGGGGTTTGGACCAGATGACTCTGGAAGCCCCTTCCAACTCCATGGCTGTGGTCACACAGCAAGCATACCACAATTTGTTCCCGCTGTAGATTTGATTGGGGATATTCTAATGGGTTCAGATGATCACACTGCCCAAGTGGTGGCGCAGCACATTTTAAAATAACTTTGTGCATGCGCATGTGTGCATGTGCACATGCACACACATGCGCACAATGGTTAAAGTCGGGGAAAAAAACCCCTACCGGAAGAAGGACATTCAGACACCCTAATTGCAATCATTGTGAGAGATGGCTGTCCAGATAGGCAAATCATAGATTCAAAGTGCAAATACCTGGAAAGTCGTTGATTTTCCCGGTGTCAGAAAGCCTGCTAGGGAACTGAGAGGATCGCATGAGCGAGCCCACTTCGGTGTGGGAGATGAATGTGGGCATCTGATCAGCAATTTTAAATGCGAGAGGGAACAGCGATGAAACCCGATCAAAATGACTGTGTGACCACAGCCTATGATTCAATCCTGTTCAGCTGCATATGGGATATTCGTCATTGTCCTGACTGCGTGTAGACTTACATTGTGTAATCTGCCTTGAGTCGCAGCGAGAAAGGTGGACTATAAATAATGCTTAATAAATTAAAAAATAACACTTCTTCTAAAGCAACTGCACCAGCTTTCCATTTGTTCCCAGGTGGAATTCAAGGTGCTGATTGTCACCTCTTGCTAACATGTTGTTGTGTCAAGGAAGGGATGAAGTCAGCCTCTAAGGACCTTTCAGCTTTGGAAATAAACATGTGGTTTGGCCCAGTGACTACATTATACCAAGAAAAGAGGGTGGGATATTACCTTGCCAGTGTATGGAAAGCCCTGCTTGTAGAACGGATTGAGGTTGACGAAGCTGATTGAAACCTCCTTGCTGCTGAGAGACAATGAATGTGTTGCTGTGTTTGTTGCTCCTGCAGAGAGAGAGAGAGAGAGAGAGAGAGAGAGAGAGAGAGAGAGAGAATGTTGGCCCAGCACAGCAGTGTGAAATGAGTACGGCAAAAAGCAAAGAAGCACAGCACCCTTCCTTCGGCAGCCTAGCAACATAGTTCTCAGGACAAAGCTCAAGAGGCCTTGGAGAACTCTTTGGAGGGGAACCTATCTGGGGATCACACGGGAGTCTCATGAAGATCACTCATGCACAGGAGAGGCCAAAAGAGCCCATGGAAACACTGTTTCCTCCCCTTTCATGTGCATCGGACACGTCTTTTGCAGGCAAAGACACTACAGGGCAATGTTAAAACACAGGCCAACGTGCACCATTGCACCCATTCCCCACCAGGTCAGCCATGTGATCATTTTGGTGGGGAAGAGCCAGAGGGAGGAGAGGTGCTCCTAGTATACCAGAAAGATCTGGAAATCTTTTCCGTGGCTGGTCTGCGCATACGCTGTCCCAATGTAGGACTGAAAATAAGTATAAAGACAACAGTCGTGAGAGTCTGACCCACAAATCAAGCAGGCACCAAGACTTGCAAAGAAAAAGCTTCCTATGTATTATAATCTAAAGCATTACAACATCATAGGACAGATAGGACGCTGATCTCAATAAATGTTCAGGCTCAACATTTATTGAGATCAGCATCCTAGTGTAAGTTACTACTAGGTTGGCTTAATTTTTAAAATACTCT
>NW_015162506.1:76091-77990 GCF_001447785.1 Gekko japonicus
CTCCGACCCACCAAGCAGGCGTTGGCCTCTGCCACAGTCCCTCCTCACTCACCAGGCACACACCGGCAGCACCCGGATCCCCTCCGCTCCCTTCCTACACATGCTCGCTCGCTCTGAACGCGGGATCACGCAGTCCTCCTGCACCCCTCTGGCCCCCGCTGTAGCGCGGCTCTGTCCCCCATCCCCCCCCCACCGGCCTCTCACTATCATGCTCGTAGAATTTCTACCTTAGCCTGCAGTGCTGTGCCCGCTTTACTTGGGAGCAAGGACCATTCGGAGCCGGGGGGGGGAAATCGAGCGCGGGGGTGTGTGGAGGAGACAGGGGGGAACCGGCAGGATGCGGGGGAGCTTCCCTCCTCCTGCTGCCCTCTCCTCTGTCTGATTACTGTGGAGCTCCCCCCCCGCGCGAGTATCGCGGGTCCTGCCTCTTGTATTACAGATTCCTTATGACTTGTTGTCAAGCACTTCATGAATACAGAGAGCTTTTGTACTACTCTGTAAGTAAGACTGTACCAGGATTTTATACTGTTTTCTATTGTTTACATAGTATATATTCTAAAGAATTGTATTTTTGTACACTACAGAATATCTCCTGAGGAAGATCCAATTTTGAAACGTTGTTATATAATCCGGAGACAACGTTGATTATGTACCTATGCACAAGGATTTTCTTATGATTTATTAATGTTGTTGTAATGCTTTAGATTATAATACATAGGAAGCTTTTTCTTTGCAAGTCTTGGTGACTGCTTGATTTGTGGGTCAGACTCTCACGACTGTTGTCTTTATACCTATTTTCTGATTGGGTCATGTTTGTCCATATTTACCAATGTAGGACTGTACAGAAGCCAAGAAGATGAAATTAGAGTTTCCAGCTGGGCTGAAATCTCTGGGCCTGCTCAATAAGATTCCCAAGGGTCAGGCATAGAGCTTCAACAACCAGCATAGCAGATTAGTCCTTAGGGCCATGACAGGAACTTTCTTAATTAAAAATAAAAGCTGAAGCTCCCAGAAATTGGAATTCTTTACTTTTCCTGCACCATTTTGATATACAAAGAGCATATGAAAAATGTGGCAGTAGAAATACTGAAGTACTCAACTGGGCCCAGGCAGAACTGGATGGACGTGCCTAATGTGCAGATCTGTGGGAAGGCTTTGGACACTTCTAGTACACTGTTTTATTTCCAAAGAGAAAGTGTGGGAGCATTCCTTATAGCTGCATAGGATACCACTGTGTGTGATGAGTTATGCATTTTAGAAGTGCCGTTTCCCTTGCAAATGCACCACAGTACCCCATGTTTGTTGTGAAGAATGCAAGGGAACCCATGGAACATGGACAGGTATTGGCTGCCTGGGCTCAGATATACTTCTCAAGTGAACCTGAAGACTAGAATGCCTCCATGAAGAAGCAACCCTCAGTTACCTCAAATTTAAAAATGTCTGGTGCATTTTTATTATTTACACAATTACACAATTGACGTAAGCCGCCCTGAGCCCTGCTTGCAGGAAAGGGCAGCCTAACAAGTTGAATTTAATAAATAAATGAATTTAAAAAGGTATCAGAGAGAGAATGAAACTAAACTATCAACATAAAGCTAAAGTTACCCAAACTCCTAAAGAAAATAGAATCTGTATTTCCCCATTTCTTTTTGTTTCCCTTGTACCTGTTTCTTCTTCGACAAATTCCACAAAAAGTTCAACTGAGCTCCCATAACCTGCTTGAGTCATATTAATGTCAGTTGCATTAATGGTGAACAAGGAACAGCCAGTCTTGTCTGTCTATAGTAATACAGAGCAGAAAGAGCATGTGAGCTAGGATGTGCCAAGGGAGGCAAAGGTTGCTGGAGACAGAAATGGTTATCATATCATCTATATACTAACAGCCAAGAAGCCCCCTCT
>NW_015162506.1:78161-103691 GCF_001447785.1 Gekko japonicus
TGTTGCCCTCACCCGTTGTGTCTGTCAGAAGTGAAATTAAGGTCAATGGGAATGAGATCAGGGCTATTTTGGGGCAGGAACGCACAGGAACAGCATTCCGCCCTATTTTCCACCCCAGCGTGGGACTTTGGGGAATGTTCCTGGAGGGGGCGGGGCATCCCCAACATAATGACGTCACATTGGGGATGTCCCTGCCCGCCCGGGGCGCCGGCTCCCTGCAGTTAAAGGGGCCCCTTTAACTGCAGGGAGCCGGCGCCCCGGGCGGGCAGGGACATCCCCAATGTGACGTCATTATGTTGGGGATGCCCCGCCCCCTCCAGGAACATTCCCCAAAGTCCCATGCTGGGGTGGAAGATAGGGCGGAATGCTGTTCCTGTGCGTTCCTGCCCCAAAATAGCCCTGATCTTCTCATTCCCATTGACCTTTATTTCACTTCTGACAGACACAACGGGTGAGGGCAACAGGACCAGGTGCAGACAACTCAGCCCACCCTCCCTTTCCTCCCAAGAAAATCCCTTCCTGGCGAGCTCACCTGGCCCGTGTGCTCCATTCCAATTTCTGTCAGCTTTCCACTCATGTATTCATGGAATGATGGACTCCTGCTTAACTTGAGGTCTACTTTTCCATGGGCAGGTTTCCCATAGGTGTACCTGTGGGCAGAAATATTGGGGGGGGGGGCGCAAGCAGGCTTTATTCTCGAGCATTGGTTCCCATCCCTTCTGGTATGGTGGCCCACATGTCCAAATTTACTTTGCATGGTGACCGTTCCAAGGCTCGCCCAAGGTTTTTTGGCGCCCTAGGCAAACTGTGACCTCGGCATCAACTAGCTCAGCATTCCATGAACAATGCCTAACCAGATGTTTTTTTTGAGAAACCAACAAAAATTGCACAAAGGGGCCCCTTTAACTGTTCCCACTATGAACCCCCAAGCAAGTCGCATTCCAACCAGTGTTCCCTCTAAGCTGAGTTAGTGTGAGCTAGCTCACAGTTTTTTAGTCTCCATCTCATACATTATTTTCTTAGCTCAGGAAGGATGGCTCCAGAGTAAACTAATTTATGCAGCAGCCAAATCGCTCGCTCACAACTTTAATGCCAGGAGCTCACAAAGTAGAATTTTGCTCACAAGACCGCACAGCTAAGAGGGAGCATCACAGGCAGTGTTCCCTCTAAGCTGAGTTAGTGTGAGCTAGCTCACAGATTTTTAGCCTCCAGCTCATACATTTTTGTCTTCGTTCAGGGAGGATGGCTCCAGAACAAACTAATTTATGCAGCAGCCAAATCGCTCGCTCACAACTTTAATGCCAGGAGCTCACAAAGTAGAATTTTTGCTCACAAGACCGCACAGCTAAGAGGGAGCATCACAGGCAGTGTTCCCTCTAAGCTGAGTTAGTGTGAGCTAGCTCACAGTTTTTTAGCCTCCAGCTCATACATTTTTGTCTTCGTTCAGGGAGGATGGCTCCAGAACAAACTAATTTATGCACTAGCCAAATCGCTCGCTCACACTTTAATGCCAGGAGCTCACAAAGTAGAATTTTGCTCACAAGACCCCACAGCTAAGAGGAAGCATCGCAGGCAGTGTTCCCTCTAAGCTGAGTTAGTGTGAGCTAGCTCACAGTTTTTTAGCCTCCAGCTCATACGTTATTTTCTCAGCTCAGGAAGGAGGGCTCCAGAGCAAACTAATTTATACATTAGTGAAATCACTCGCTCACCACTTTAATGCCAGGAGCTCACAAAGTATAATTTTTGCTCACAGACTCCAGAGCTTAGAGGGAGCATTGTTTCGACATACACAACTGTTGCAAATGGAGGTTAAATTCCAGCCTTTGGCCACCCTCTCCTTCTTCCATGACTACTTCTACACACACACCCATAAGAACATAAGAGACGCCAATGTTGGATCAGGCCAAAGTTCCATCCCGCCCAACACTCTGTCAGATAGTAGTCGAAAATACCAGGTGCCATCAGGAGGTCCACCAGTGGGGCCGGGACATTAGAAGCCCTCCCACTGTTGACCCCCCCCCCAACCACCAAGAAGACAGAGCATCACTTGCCCCAGAGCCCTTATCTATACCTTGTGGCTAATAGCCACTGATGGACCTCTGTTCCATATGCTTATCTAATTCCCTTTTAATTTCCATGCTTGTAGCCGCCACCCCCTCCTGTGGCAGTGAATTCCATGTGTTAATCACTCTTTGGATGAAGAAGTACTTTCTTTTATCCATTCTAACCCAACCGCTCAGCAATTTCATTGAGTGCCCACGAGTTCTTGTATTGTGAGAAAAGGAGAAAAGTACCTCTTTCTATACCTGCTCTATCCCATGCATAATCTTATAAACCTCAATCGTCACCCCTCAGTCATCATTTCTCCAAGCTAAAGAGCCCTAAGCGCTTTAACCTTTCCTCATAGGGAAAGTGTTCCAACCCTTTTATCATTCGAGTTGCCCTTTTCTGCACTTTTTCCAAAGCTATAATATTCTTTTTAAGGTGTGGTGACCAGAACTGCACACAGTATTCCAAATGAGGTCACACCATTGATTTATATAGGGGCATTATGATATTGGCTAATCTGTTTTCAATACCCTTCCTAATAATCCCCAGCATAGCATTGGCCTTTTTTATTGCAGTCACACACTGTCTCGACATTTTCAATGAGTTATGTACTACAACTCCAAGATCTCTCTCTTGATCAGTCTCTGCCAGTTCAGACCCCATCAATGTGTATTTATATTTAGGATTTTTGGCTCCAATGTGCATCACCTTACACTTGGCCACATTGAACCCCATTTGCCATGTTGAGGCCCATTTGTCCATCCTTGACAGATCCCTTTGGAGTGCCTCACAATCCTCACTGGTTTTCACCACCCTGAACAACTTCGTATCATCCGCAAATTTAGCCACTTCACTGCTTACTCCCAACTCCAAATCATTAATGAACATGTTAAAAAATCATTGGACCAAGTACTGATCCCTGCGGTACCCCACTGCTTACCACCCTCCACTGAGAAAACTGCCCATTTCTATTAATTAGCCAGTTTTTGATCCATAAAAGGACTTGTCCTTTTATCCCATGATTTTATCCCTCCAAAGATTCAACGAAACTCACTCTGGTCACCATCAGGACACGTTTTAGTTGATCAATATGTATATTTAGTGAAGAAGGAAAAAACTTAACTAATCCATGAGATGGAAGATAGGTTTCCAGGATCAGATCTTGGTTTCCAAAATACAAAAGAGAGCAATGTAGTTTTCATATGTGCATGTGTGTGCACCTGGAAGTCACGGCGACCTCTGGTGACTGGTCCCTACTGGGGGCCTGGAGGATATTCAAGAGATGGCTGAATAAAGCCTGCCCCCGCCTCCTGACTGCTGGTATTCCAAGGAGGTCTCCCATCCAAGGACTTGCCAGAGTCGACCCTGCTTCGCTTCCGAGATCTGACGAGAACGGGCTTGCCTGTACTGTCCAGGTCAGGGCACGAAAGAGAGCAACGGAAAGGGCAGGGGTGGTGATTTGGGAGGGCTGGGCTTCAACCCACTTCCAGCAGCTTTGTGACCCACTTTTGGGTCCCGACCCACAGTTTGGGAAACACTGGTCTAGGGCAATGCTAGTGGCTCAGGAGCCGCTGATGGCTCTTCTGAGCGCTCTCAACAAATGTGGCGCCGCTTCGTGTTTCGAGGAAGTGGGCAAGGCATTTGCTCAGGGGAGTTTGTGATTATCAGGTAGTTCTGCTGGAGCTGGCGAGTTCTCTCCCTGAAGTCGTGGAAGAATATGTTTGTGCATGCTTGAATCCTAGCTGTTAGTGAGAGACCCTGTCATGGTCTGGCCTGTGCCAGTACGGCCTAGCCAGCCTAAGAGGCCTGGGTGGCAGTAGGAGGCGGCTAGGCCTACAACTCCCAGAAGGCCTTGGGAGAGTCAGAGAGAAGATTCTAAAGAGACCGTTGGAGTCGGTTGGGAAGACAGTCTGGGAGGAGACTGTGATAGTCTGGTGGGAGAAGGAATCTGAGCTGTTCGCTGAGGGAAAAGGGTGTCTTTCGTCTCTCTCCGCGGCCTGATCTTAGTGAGAAGATAGGCTGGGCTGGGAAGAGGAAGATCCCTCCGTCCTTCGTCTCTCTGCAACCTGATCTTAGTGAGAAGACAGGTTGGTCTGCGAGGAAAGGATCCCTCAGCGTGAGTGTTAGGCAGGCAGGCAGGCTGTGGGCCTGGAGTAATAGACAGCTTCGTTAGGTTATGTTTATGTTTCCTTTCACACCGTTATACCCTTTTTAAGCACCTTTGCCGTGTCTTGTTTTTTCCTGCCCCACTGTTGTTTTAATAAACCCTTTTTGTGTAATTATTTTCTCTGCCTGGGTCAATCACGCCTGTGTGGTCTCGGCTGAAAAGGGGCATGTTGGAGGGGCCTGGGAGGAGGGTACTCTGGGCCTTCTCAGGGGACCTGAAGTCCAGAGTGGTGGCGGCAAAACCCAAAGACCCCTCTGGGGTCATGACAGACCCCAATAGCAGACCATAGAGCAAGGTGTTAAAATGCATAATTAGTTAGGTTTCGGTTTCTCCAATTGGGCATTCAATAGATCAGAAGCAGTGTTCCCTCTAAGCTGAGTTGGCGTGAGCTAGCTCACAGATTTTTAGCCTCTGGCTCAGACATTCTTGTCTTCGCTCGGGGAGGACGGCTCCAGAGCAAACCGATTTATGCAGCAGCCGAATCACAATCGCTCGCTCACCACTTTAATGCCAGAAGCTCACAAAGTAGAATTTTCGCTCACAAGACTCCGCAGGGTAGAGGGAGCATTGATCAGAAGATGTCCCGGGGGTGGAGGCTTCAAATGTTTATTGCTCTTTGCTCTGACCCTTGCCTGGGGCTAGCACATGTGGCTTAAACTTTAGAGAGTCAAGGAAGTAGGTTAGTACAGTCAGAGGGGACGTTAGTCCTTTGTTTTGTCTGTAGTGTTTCCCAGGGACCCTCCCCTCATTAGTAAAGTAAACTTTCTTGTTTAAAAGCTAACATAAGTGTTCAGCTGCATTTATTGAATCTGCATTTGACACTGAAATCCCTAACAAGTTCCTACTTTGAAACAGCTGCTGCTGGAGAAATGAGTAAGCTGCAAGCGTCCCTGAGGTATGGGCCTCATGCCAGGGGTGGAAGTAAACACGGCTCTTTTGCTCAAGGGTAATTGCAGATATGGCTCGCCTAGGGCTGCCAGCTCCAGGTTGAGACACCTCTGGAGAGGGATGGGGGGGGAGGGGCCTCAGCAGGGTCTAATGCCCATAGAGTCCACCCTCTAAAGTAGCCATTTCCTCCAGGGGAATTGATCTCTCTCATCTGGAGATCTGTTGCAATTCCAGGAGATCTCCAGGCCCCATCTGGTGGTTGGCAATCCTAGGTTCTCTGCAAGGCATGGATTGAGTACCACTGGTCTAGAGCAATGGTCTTCAAGCTGCATTCTAAGGCCCCACTGCTGGACCTCCTGATGGCACCTGGTGTTTTTGGCCAATGTGTGACAGAGTGTTGGAATAGATGGGCCATTGGCCTGATCCAACATTGGCTTCTCTTATGTTCTTATGTTCGAAGCTTAACAGCAGCTACCCATTGAGAAGAATAAACTTGGTGGGTGAGCGAAACAGCATTCCCCACTGTGCACTTGTGCTGCATTACAATGCACAGTCACTGTGAGCTTCAGAGACTCTCAGCTCACATGGGCTGACTGCAGAGCCCAACAAGGTCAGCCACCACTCCATCCCCTGAAGCTCAAAAACATGGATGGCTTTAAAAGGGGATTAGATAGATTCATGGGGGCTACTGGCCATGGTCTCTGAGGGGAACCTCCACATTCAGAGACACTAAACCTTTGAATCTCAGAGCCAGGAGGTAACATGAGAGGAAGGCCTCAGTCTCTGTATGCCCTGTTGTTGGCTGTCCAGAGGAACTGGTTGGCCACTGTGTGAGTTAGGAGGCTGCACTAGATGGACCACTGGTCTGATCCACCAGCTGTTCTTAATATCCATATGCCACGAACATGATTCTGGAGCACACACACTCATTTACACCAGTACCCGCTGGGGAGCATGGTGTAATATTTGCTTTTGCACATCTGAAGCTTGAGCACATGAAATACTGCTGGGGCGAGGGAGGTCAGCCTTCCTAATGTCACACCTGGTAGATGATATTTCTTTTTTTGCCCCACACCTGCATTTTAAAAATTGGATCTCGTAGCTGTTACTGTTACATCAGGATCCATTTAAATGGCTTCGTAGGCTTCCTTTCCCCTCTGCTGTTTTCGTTTTTGAAAGGAGGAATAGAAATCCTGCACGAGATGAGTTTCAGATGTTGCGTTGGACAATGCAGGCAAGAATTGGTTTCTTTCACAGGGGAGACGGCTGAAACATCATTCAGTGCCTGCGTGAAAATCAGATTGTTCTCACTTCTGTGTATTGAGAAGGATTAGAGATCAGATATAGACCAAGGCAGTGATATCCCCCCCCCAGCAACCCAGGCAGTCAATGCAAGTAGGAATCCCCCAGAATCCAGCGAACTCTGAGACGCCCCACCTAGGAAATTCCACAGCTGAATGTAATTCCCCAAACAGACCCTTTTTATTTATTTATTTTATTTATACTTTAGACTTGCTATACTGCCCTAACCCCGAAGGGTCTCTGGGCGGTTTTTACATGGTGCGTTCTAGTAACGCTGAACCCTAACTTGGGCCACATGTTTTCCTGGGAGGGGGACATCCTACCGGCACCCAGGTGGTGGATCCTTGTTGTTGTTCTGGCTCTGCTCGGTTTCTTCTTTTTTTGGCAGGCTCTGATGTTTTTCTTGGCGGCAGTCTCCAGGGCTCCCCTTGGACGGCTGTCGGTAGGACTGCGCAGGCGCACGCTTTGTGTTTGCTTCCGGCGTCGGCTCCGTCCAGCAAGGCTCTGCCGCGCCCCACATACACTCCATTGCTCGCCTCCAGTCTCCGCCTTTAGTCGTCATCGGCCGCACTATGTTCTTGCTGGCCACCAGGGGTTGCTCCACCGAGTTCCACCATCATTGCTCCACCGCCGCTGATGTTCTCTCTCTGCTGCCGTCTGCGCCGTCTCCATGCCGCCGCCACATACCATTTCTGACTCTTTTCCCCAGATCTACCTGCCTATCTTGGTTTCCAGGAAGAAGGAATGACTTATCAGTGTTTTTCCCTTATGAAGGCTTAAATATTTTAAAAAACGTTGCCTGAATGACTGTTGAATGCAAATCACAGTCTGCTTATTTAGGAGACAGATCAAGATGGGTAGCTGTGCCAGTCTGCCCGTAGCAGTAGAAAGAGCAAGAGTCCAGTAGCACCTTAAAGACTAACAAAATTTGTGGCAGGGTGTGAGCTTTTGTCAGTCACTGATTGCTTCTTCAGAGCACTGATTCACAAAAGCTAATACTCTGCCACAACTTCTATTAGTCTTTAAGGTGCCACTGGACTCTTGCTCTTTTCTACCACTAAGCTAGAACTTAAACCAGGGGTGTCAAACATGCGGCCCGGGGGCCAGAACCATCTCATCCGGGGCTCTTATCCGGCCCGCGAGCAACTGGTGTGAGAGAAAGAAGGCAGGAGACTGATTGAGGGGGCAGGCGCATGGGCACACAACATAAGAACATAAGAGACGCCAATGTTGGATCAGGCCAATGGCTCATCCAGTCCAACACCCTGTGTCACACAGTGGCCAGAAATACCAGTGCCATCAGGAGGTCCACCAGTGGGGCCAGGACATTAGAAGCCCTCCCACTGTTGACACCCCCCCCCAAGCACCAAGAAGACAGAGCATCGCTTGCCCCAGAGCCCCTATCTATACCTTATGGCTAATAGCCACTGATGGACCTCTGCTCCATATGCTTATCTAATTCCCTTTTGAAGCCGTCCATGCTTGTAGCCGCCACCACTTCCTGTGGCAGTGAATTCCATGTGTTAATCACTCTTTGGGTGAAGAAGTACTTCCTTTTATCCGTTCTAACCCGACCGCTCTGCAGTTTCATGGAGTGCCCACGAGTTCTTGTATTGTGAGAAAGGGAGAAAAGTACCTCTTTCTCTACCTGCTCTTTCCCATGCATAATCTTATAAACCTCAATCATGTCACCCCTCAGTCGTCGTTTCTCCAAGCTAAAGAGCCCTAAGCGCCTTAACCGTTCCTCATAGGGAAAGTGTTCCAACCCCTTTATCATTCGAGTTGCCCTTTTCTGCACTTTTTCCAAAGCTATAATATCCTTTTTAAGGTGTGGTGCCCAGAACTGCACACAGTATTCCAAATGAGGTCTCACCATTGATTTATATAGGGGCATTATTATATTGGCTGATCTGTTTTCAATACCCTTCCTAATAATCCCCAGCATAGCATTGGCCTTCTTTATTGCAGTCACACACTGTCTCGACATTTTCAGTGAGTTATCCACTACAACTCCAAGATCTCTCTCTTGATCAGTCTCTGCCAGTTCAGACCCCATCAACGTGTATTTATAGTTAGGATTTTTGGCTCCAATGTGCATCACCTTGCACTTGGCCACATTGAACCCCATTTGCCATGTTGACGCCCACTCGCCCATCCTTGACAGATCCCCTTGGAGTGCCTCACAATCCTCACTGGTTTTCACCACCCTGAACAACTTTGTATCATCCGCAAATTTAGCCACTTCACTGCTTACTCCCATCTCCAAATCATTAATGAACAAGTTAAAAAGCAGTGGACCAAGTACTGATCCCTGCGGTACCCCACTGCTTACCACCCTCCACTGAGAAAATTGCCCACCTACACTCAGCATATGATTAAATACATTTATCGGGGCTTTTGTGGATTCTGCAGTAAATCAATTGCTTTCACTACTAGGAATCAATTCCTTTTGTTTGTGTTTTGAGTAAAAAATAATACTGTTAATTGGGTTTGCCTGTGTCATTTATAAAGTTTATATCTCTGGTACCTGGCATTTACTTTTATGGGAGACATGGCCCGGCCTGACAAAGTGACTTTTCTGCAAAAATAGAACCACAAGAACTGTACATAGAGCGCTCAATATTTCTTTAACGAAAACCGTAAAGTTATAAATATGAAATGTACAAAAGTCCATTGAAGTGTAATTTTTCATACATCATCAAGTAAGGCTTTGCACCAATTCTATGTTATTTTGATGTACAATTACCAAGATGCAAGTATTGATGTTGACATATATATTATACAAGAGGGGGACCCGCGATACTCGCGGGGGGGGAGAAGAGCCCCGTCTCTTCCACCCCCCCATCCCTCGATCTCCCCGAGGCGGCGGTGGCAGCGGCGAGGCCGGTGTCCGCCCCCCGCCCCCCCAGGCCGGTCTTCCCCTCCACATTTGAATGTATTATTATCACTTTTGAACATTTCATATTTATAACTTTACGGTTTTCGTTAAAGAAATATTGAGCGCACTGTGTACAGTTCTTGTGGTTCTATTTTTGCATGTCTATGGATTGTGACCATATTTGTTTTTGTTTACATTAAAGTGACTTTTATGTCAGATCTGGCCCTCATAACAAACGAGTTTGACACCCCTAACTTAAACAATGTGTCCTGATCCAGAGGTAGTAGACTGCAACAATATATTGGAGGGAGAGGGAAGAGGAATTGTGCATAGCTCTCCGATCTTTACAAAATGACTATACAGTCCGCAACAGAACCGAGGACAGGCGAGAAAAACCCCTCCCAAAAGGACTGTGTCAAGGTTATCTGCAAGCAAACCTACCTGAGGGATATAGGGGGCAAGTGACCCAAGCTTGGTGGAACCAGGCTTTGGGGTGCCTTAAAGTGCTATCTGCTCAACAGGTCACACCAGCTGGTGCAAGTGGAGTTGTGGGGAATCAAACCCGGTTCTCCCAGATCAGAGTCCGCGCTCCTAACCACTGCGCCAATCATATCGGGGGACAAAATCTTATCTCTGGCTTGGTTCAGACATAATCCGGAACCATGTTTTATTTTAACTGGGGTTAATTTGTGAAAGCAGGATTCAGCTTGAAAGGTTTCCCCACTTTTCTGAGCCTGCCGGCACCTTTGGAATTCTGACACAGGCTGGTGGATTTACCCACAGCACGGCTGCTGCAGGAAATGGAACCAACCGCAAAATGACTGCCATGGGATGGAGCCACACACACACTGAAAGCCCAAGTGCAGGGGAGAAGAGGAGTAATTTTAGAAAACACATTGGGAAAGAGGAATGAGGGAGAATAAACCCAACATCTTGATGGCAGTTGCCACTGAAACATTTTGTGAATCTGTGCACACAGTCAGATCTCCAGTGGCCAGTCAGAAGACTTAGAATCATAGCATCATAGAGGTGGAAGGGACCTCCATGGTCATCTAGTCCAACCTCCTGCCCAATGCAGGAAATTCACAAATACCCCCCCCCCCCACACACACACCCAGTGACCCTCGTTCCATGCCCAGAAGATGACCAAAAAACCTCCAGAATCCCTGGCCAAACTGGCCTGGAGAAAAATTGCTTCCTGACCCCAAAGTGGTGACCAGCGTTTCCCTGGGCGTGTAAGAAAAGGCCACAAGAACTAAGCACTGAGGCCACCAGTGTTCCCTCTAAGCTGAGTTAGTGTGAGCTAGCTCACAGTTTTTGAGCCTCCGAATCACACATTTTTGTCTTCGCTCAGGAAGGATGGCTCCAGAGCAAACTAATTTATGCAGTAGCCCAATCACTTGCCCACAACTTTAATTCCAGTAGCTTACAAAGTAGAATTTTTGCTCACAAGACTCCACAACTTAGAGGGAACATTGGAGGCCACCCTTCCTGCCCTTCCTTCTCACGATCTGCCTAAGTTCACAGAATCTGCATTGCTGTCAGAGGGCCATCTAGCCTCTGCCTGAAAACCTCCAAAGAAGGAGAGCCCACCACCTCCCGAGGAAGCCTGTTCCACTGAGGTTCTGCTCTAACTGTCAGGAAGCTCTTCCTAATGTTTAGCCAGAAACTCTTCTGATTTAATTTCAGCCCATTGGTTCTGGTCCGACCTTCCGGGGCAACAGAAAACAACTCCGCACCATCCTCAATATGACAGCCCTGGGCAACAGCACCACCTGACCACACCTATTTTCTAAAAACACTTGATGGGCACCAAGAAAAGTGTTGGAGGGCACCATGTTGGGGACCCCAAAGTCCAATCCTCTTCACTTTGATAAATGCTGGTTTTATCTCCTGCACTCTGTAGCCAGAGATAGTAGCGCTGGAGGAACACATCAGGATTCAGGCAGGACGACTGAATTCGCGCATCCCATAAAGCCATAGCAACCCCAGTGGTCCATGGTGGAGGCTATCTAGCCTGCATGGAACTTGTTCCTAGGATCCAAGCCAAAGCTGTGTTAGGATTGAGGTTTATAAGATTATGCATGGGAAAGAGCAGGTAGAGAAAGATGTACTTTTCTCCCTTTCTCACAATACAAGAACTCGTGGGCACTCCATGAAATTGCTGAGCGGTCGGGTTAGAACGGATAAGAGGAAGTACTTCTTCACCCAAAGAGTGATTAACACTTGGAATTCACTGCCACAGGAAGTGGTGGCAGCTACAAGCATGGACGGCTTCAAAAGGGAATTAGATAAGCATATGGAGCAGAGGTCCATCAGTGGCTATTAGCCACAAGGTATAGATAGGGGCTCTGGGGCAAGGGATGCTCTGTCATCTTGGTGCTTGGGGGGGTCAACAGTGGGAGGGCTTCTAGTATCCTGGCCCCACTGGTGGACCTCCTGATGGCACTGGTATTTCTGGCCACTGTGTGATACAGAGTGTTGGACTGGACGGGCCTTTGGCCTGACCCAACATTGGAATCTCTTACGTTCTTATGTTCTTAGGATCAGAAATGTATAGACTGAAAAAGGCCAGTTATTTTCCAGTTCAAAAGCCTTTTGCTCGTAATGAACACCTTCCACATAAATAATGGCTTTCTCCCCTCTGTTTCCTCCCTTTACGCACCCTCCTGTGCTCAGTCGTAGTCACTAAAGGAGATATTTCAGCATCATTTTAAGCATGTTCTTGAAATATGACTGGGCAGAGCTGACAGGCTTGGATGAATGGCATTCAGACCACAGCCTCGTTGTCCCAGAGCCAGTTTGGTGTAGTGGTCAGGAGCGCGGATACTAATCTGGGAGGACCAAGTTTGATTCCCTGCTCCTCCACACGCAGCTGCTGGTGTGACCTTGGGTCAGTGACAAGTTCCTTCAGAACTGTTCCCTCAAGGGCAGTCCTCGAAAGAGCTCTCTCAGCCCCACCAACCTCACAGGGTGTCTGTTGTGGGGGGGGGAAGGGAAAGGAGATTGCAAGCTGCTCTGAGACTCCTTTGGGTAGTGAAGGGTGGGGTATAAATCCAATCTCTTCTTCTCCTCCTCCAACTCCTGCTCTTCTTCTTCTTTAATCTAAATCGTTCCCTGCCTTGCTTTTCTGCACTAAAGAAGGTTCTGAAGACATCCTAACTGCTGGGTCTCTCTGGCCTTAGGGTAGACCATTTACCCACCTCCACCGTGAGTCCTTCAGGTAGTGAAGGGCAGGGTATAAATCCCATTTCTTCTTCTTCAGACCAGAAAGGCTTCCAGTTTGAAATTCTCATTCTTTAAATGCAAATAAACCTATTTTTTAAAAACTGTCAGGATCCACCGGAGCCAGGTTTGAGTCCGGAGCACTCTCATCCTCCAGGGTCGCTTTTTGTTGGGTGAGGATCCCAGGATAGAGCCTCAGAACAGAGCAAGAGAAGGGAGTTTCTCTTCACCCAGTTCCCGCACTCTGCCCTGCCAATCGCCTGCTTCCACCTGCCAGGAAATGGGTCTGAGTCTTCCTTCCTGGCTGCTCCTGGGCACGCCTTTTAAATGCTTCCCCAAGCCGGGGGTGGGGGGGGCAGGCCAACCCTGGGCTCAGCCAGTCTGTTCTCCCCAACCCAGTCCTGGGGAGTGACAGGCCCCTGGGCCAATGAGTACTTGCCTTGGATTACTGAGGTCACGCAGGGCCGGCTCCAGCTTATTTTGCACCCTAGGCGAGGATCCCTCCTGCCCCCCCTTGCCCCCACCAGTTTTCAAAAACAAATGCATTTTAGGAAGAATGAAAAACACAAATAATCAAGAAACTCCCAGAGTACGGGGGCGGGTGCAGTTTAGTGCCCCTAAGGGCTGTCCCGCTCTAGGCGATCGCCTAGTTCGCCTAGTGAGTGAGCCGGCCCTGAGCTCACGGGCCCTTCCCCCTGAACTACTTTAAAGTGCTGGCTGCCCGGCCGCTAAGTGCCTGCTGTTCCTGCCCCCCAGCAGAACTCCTCTGGGTCTCAGTGCCAGGGTCACCTCTGGTAGAAAGTCGGGTGGGTTGGCTTCTACTGCTGAGCATACTGAGAGGCAACTGGGCTCCTTCAAGCTGGCTGACTCCTCAGTCGACTCTGTCGAGGCCACACCCTGGTGCAAGCAGGCAGGTGACTCCTCCAGATTTCGGGCTTGCTGGTGCAGCATGCCTTCAGTGGGGCTTGCAGTCCCCTGGTGTAAGTAGGGTCACCAAGTCCCTGCTGGCAGCCGGCGGGGGATGTGGGGTGGGTTTACCAGGAGCAGGACGTTTCATTCGGTGTTTCAGCAACGTGTCCACATGACTTCCAGTGAAACCCAGAAGTGACATTGGGATGCTGGGGCGACACTCTGGTTTTTGGACAAAAATCCTATGGTAAAATTAGCTTCTACCATAGAGTTGTTGTTGCTCAAAAACCAGAGAGTCGCCCTGATGTGCCTACATCACATCCAGCTCATGCAGAAGTCACATAGGCACATCGCTGAAACGTTGGCTGTCCCTCCCTTGGGGGGGGGGAGTTCCCCCTGCTGGCCAGCTGATCGGTGGAGAGGTGGGGCCTGGTAACAGGTGACCCCTTCCTCCATGGTATAAATGCGGGGGCACAGGTGCCAACCGTGGACAAAAAGAGAAGAAGAAGAAGAGATTGGATTCATACCCCGCCCTTCAGTACCCAAAGGAGTCTCAGAGTGGCTTACAAACCCCTTTCCCTTCCCCTCCCCACAACAGACACCCTGTGGTAAAAGAAGAGGAAGAGACTGGGTTTATACCCTGCCCTTCACTACCCAAAGGAGTCTCAGAGCGGCTTACAAACTCCTTTCCCTTCCCCTCCCCACAACAGACACCCTGTGAGGTAAAAGAAGAGGAAGAGACTGGGTTTATACCCTGCCCTTCACTACCCAAAGGAGTCTCAGAGCGGCTTACAAACTCCTTTCCCTTCTCCTCCCCACAACAGACACCCTGTGAGGTAGGTGGGGCTGAGAGAGCTCTTGTCAAAACCAGGGCTTTTTTTGTAGAAAAAGCCCAGCAGGAACTCATTAGCATAATAGACCACACCCAACAGCATAAACTCATTAGCATATTAGGCCACACCCCTGACAACATATCTCATTAGCATATTAGGCTGCACCCCCATGTTACCAGAAGTGTGGTCATCCAGCCACACCCATCTTTTGCTTCTTATTCTGTTTACCTTTTTTGTTGTAAAAACCCAGGGCCTTTTTTTGTAGCAGGAACTCCTTTGCATGGTAGGCCACACACCCCTAATGTAGCCCATCCTAATGACTTTCTGCTGTTGAGTGTGGCCTATTATGCTAATGAGTTCCTGCTGGGCGTGGCCAACTCCGGAGCCAGCCGGAACTCCATTCCTGTGCGTTCCTGCCCAAAAATAGCCCTGGTTAAAACTATGGCTTGCCCAAGGTCATCCAGCCAGGTGCAAGTGGAGGAGTGGAGAATCAAACCCGGTTTCTCCCAGATTACAGTCCGCGCACTTAACCACTACACCAAACATTTTCCTCTCCTTGACAGGAGAAACAGTGTTACAGATGGGCTGGTGTGCTACCAGCCCCATCCTGGCTGTAACTCTGCAGAGCTGAATTCGGGGAATTATGTCATTCAGGACAAGAGCCCGTCCTTATTACAGCACTCCTAAGCAAAGCTGGGCCTTAGCCTCCGAGGCATCCTGCATCACTATAACGTGTGCCTGGTGGCAAGGGAATGAGTTGTAATTAAATAGCCTGACTACAATTGCTAGCTCAAGGCCTTCTGCGGCACAAAGAGATCATACCGGTCTTCCGCACCCGCTCTTTGTGATATCCGATATTAGAGCAAGGATCAGGAAGTCTACCCCAAATGGGGAAAGCCGGTGCAGCTGCAAAAAGGCATCTGTGAGAGCAACAAGGAACCCATCGGATGAGAAAACATTGGCCGCTAAGACCCGTCACTCGGACCGTTTCGTTTCACACCCGAGAGGTGGATTTCTGATGTGGCAAAAGCGAAAGAAGATCGGGACAAGTTCTGTCGCGGTTGCCCCAGAAAAATGTCAGCGGAATGGAGAGATGTGTTATAGCGCTCTCGGCGCGATGTTGCCTAGAAGAAACACCTTTGGAATTGTGTTGCAATGCCATTCAAACAGGACAGGGTAGTTTAATACAGAGTGCTCCTTGAAAGGGGTTTGGACAACAGCGTCTTCCTTAGGTCAGCTCAGGAGACTGACTGGTTTGATTCACACAATATGTTTGTAGGTGTCTCGATATGTTTGTAGGTGTCTATCTGCAGTGAACCCCGAAAATATCCCATACGTGCATGAGCCCAGCATGCGTTTTGCAAGGGAATGTATCTTCCAAATGCCACTTGACAGGGACCCAAGACTGGCTGCTACTCCTTGCTGGGTGTAGGGACTTGGTATCAGTCCCATGTCTGCAGCCAAAGAATGTGCACCACTTAATTGACTTCTTTACTTCATCTATAACTCACTTTTCTCACCAATCGGCACCCAAAGCAGCTTACAGCAGTCTTCTCTCCTTCATCTAGGTTAAGCTGAATACGTATATGTGACTGGCCCGTGGTCACCTGGTGAGTTCCCATGGCAGAGCAGGGATTTGCATCTGGGCCTTCAAGATCCTAGTCTATCACTCTGACCACTCCGACACATCGCCTCTCAGGTATGACTAGCTTGGTCAGGATTGCAGCCATTGCACACAGATATGGGTGGGGCAAATCTCCAATCTGTGTCATCAGAGCCAAGCCCAGTAGCACCTTAGAGACGAACAGGATTTGGGGAGTATTGTAGTTTATGGAACCTGTCTCCTAAAGGTCCTAAGATCCTAAGTAGAACTTCCTCTCTTCACACGAATGGGTGCGTCTCCTGGGATATACTACTTAATGGGATATACCAGTTAATGTCTTCTGGGATATATTAGTTAGAACTGGGTTGTTCGTAGTTAGGACTCCAGCTAAGTTTGCTTAAAAAAAAAAACCCCGGTAGAGACAGGGATCCCCCGCTGCCAGGCCCCAACCCCCGCTGCTGATCGGCTGGCCGGGGGGGGGACTTTCCCTTAAAAAGAGAGAGAACCATCAGATGAGCAATGACATGTCTGCGTCACTGCACATGTGACCCGGAAGTGACTTCATCACATCCGGGATGTTGGGGGTGACGCTCTAGCATTTGGGCAAAAGCTCTATGGTAGAAGCCAAATTTACCACAGAGTTTTTGCCCAAATACCAGAGCATCACCGCGACGTCCCGGATGTGACGACGTCACTTTAAGGCCATATGGGCAGTGATGTAAACACGTTGCTATACATTGGCTGGGCCTTCCTGCAGCTCCTGGTAATTACAGCATGGACTCTAATCTAGGAGAACCGGGTTTGATTCCCCACTCCTCCACATGCAGGTGCTGGTGTGACCTTGGGTCAGTCACAAGTTCTCTCAGAGATGTTCTCTCAATAGCAGTTCTCCCAGAGCTCTCTCTGCCCCACCTACCTCAAAAGGTGTGGGGAGGGGAGGGAAGGGGAAAGGAAAAGAGATTGTAAGCCACTCTGAGACTCCGAGTGAAGACCAGGGTATAAATCCAATCTCTTCTTCTTCTCCTTCTCCTCCTCTTCTTCTTGTTAAGTCTAAATTGTTCCCTGCCTTGCTGTTCTGCTCATTAAAGAAGGTTCTGAAGACATCCTAACTGCTGGGTCCCTCTGGCCTTAGGGTAGACCATTTACCCACCTCCACAGCGAGTGCACTTTACAGAGAAGCCAGACACCACAGGTATAAGCTCCCTTCATCAGATATCTGAAAATCTTCTTGGTCTCTATGGAGCTACTGGAGTCAAAACTAGCTATTCTACTGCAGACCGATGCAGCTGCCCCTCAATTGCTGATTTTACATACATACGTATATTTAAAAAATTGATTTTAATGTATTTTAATTGTCTGCAACCTTAAGGGGCATAATTGGGTAGAAAGGTGGTGTGCAACCATTTTAAATAAAACAATAAAAAAATATGTGATAGCGCAGTCACCCATATGGGCAGCCATACCTCCCCTGCCCCCGATGTTATGATCTCCAATTTGTGGAGATCATTTGTGGAGACCTTCTTCCAATATGAAATGTGGTTCTGCTGAAGAACAGTACTGTTTTAGTGTGTCTGTGTGTGGAGGGGTGGTTGTTTGTCCTACTCATATTGAAGAAAATGTAGGTGCTCGGATTTATCCACTTCTGACCTGTACACATAGGGTTGCCAAGTCCATCTTCCACCCCCAGCGGGGGACTTTGGGGGCGTTCCTGGAGGGGGCGGGGCATCCCCAACATGATGACGTCACGTTGAGGACGTCGCCCCCCCCACCTGCCCATGCGCCGGATCTCCAGAAACGGCAGTTCCCTGCACTTAAAGGAGCCCGCATTTCTCTTTTAAATGCAGGAGCTGGCGTTTCCCCTTTAAAAGCAGCCGTGTTTCCCTTTTAAGAGCACGAAGCTGGCATTTCCCTGCAAGCTTGCGGAGATCGGGCTTGGGAGGAAATACGGGTTCCACACACTTAAAGCCACCGCCTGTGGGTTGGCAACCCTGAACTCGAAACATTTTGCAGTCTGAGGCAGAGCACAAAATGGCACCGTGCCTGGCAAAATGAATGTTAGTTGAGAATAAGGTGAGCAAAAAATGTAAGTTGATAATAAGATGAGCAGAAAGAGAATCTGAGGAACAGATTGCTAAAAACATCAAGACAAACAATAACAACCGGTGCCTTGCCAATTTGACCCAGACTATGATGGCTGTGGACTGTATATCTATGTTGGATCGGATGCTACCAACGCCCGCTATCAATTCGTGATTCATGCTAGCGCTTTATGTCAAGTTTTAGTTATATTTTTATTATTTAGTTATATTTATTGTAATTTTATGCAATTTTCTGTTTTATCTGTGCAATAAATACTATGTAAGCCGCACTGAGCCTGACTTGGCAGGGAGGGTGGGATATAAATTAAATAAATAAATAAATAAATAATCTAACCTAAAAAAACACACACAAACAATACTGACTGGCAGGACCCAAAGTCCAGTGTTGTTCAGTCCGAAGTCAGAAGGGCAAAGAGTAAGCAAGGCAAGGTCATTCAATCCAAGAGGATCAGAGTTCTAGGAGTCAGGCAAGACATTGGCAGCAGGTCCGCATCCAACGTACGTGTTGCATCCACGCCTAACAGCCTCTCTTGGCTGGTCTTTATAGCCCCATGCCTAAGGGTCATGCTTGGGAGTAAAATCACAGAATCATAGAACCACAGAGTTTTAAGGGGTCATAAAGGCCATCCAGTCCAACCACCTGCTCAATGCAGGATCAGCCTAGAGCATCCCTGACAAGTGTTTGTCCAGCTGCTGCTTAAAGACTGCCAGTGAGGGGGAGCTCACCACCTTCCTGGGTAGTTGATTCCACTGCTGAACAACTCTTACTGTAAAAAGTTTTTCCTAATATCCAACCGGTACCTTCCCACCCTTAATTTAAACCCATGATTGCGAGTCCTATCCCCTGCTGCCAAGAGGAACAGCTCCCTGCCCTCCTTTAAATGACAGCCCTTCAAATACTTCAAGAGAGCAATCATGTCCCCCCTCAACCTCCTCTTCTCCAGAATAAACAGTCTCCAGACCTGCAACTACCCAGCTTCATCATCAGCAAGCAGCTGGCGTCAAGCCATGAGTCGTGCACTTTGCCTTCTTGCCTGTAGCTTTGTTCTCAGCTTCTGCCTGCACTGCTCTAAGGGTGTGGGAGATACAGGTGGGCTGGGAATGGCTAACTGAGGTTCCCTTGCTGCATCAGGGTTGGAGGGTGTTGGTGGCTTTGCACCAGCTGTTGGCTGTGAATCCTGACAAGACTGCATCTCATCCTCTTGCTTGTCACTTAGACTCAAGGCTGGCTACACGAGGCTCCTCTTCCCCTGAGAAGTCCTCTTCTGCTGAAGAGTCCTCGATATTGCTGAGCCCTGGCTGACCCACATCAGTTGAACTTCTAAGACTACTTGTCAAATGGAAAAGTAATAAGTCTCCAGGTCCAGATGGTATATGCCAGAGCCTTCTTAAGCAACTCAAATGTGAAACTGTTGATCCACTGTGGTACAGCGGTTAAGTAGTATCTGGGAGACCCAGCTTCGAATCCCCACTCATGCCATGAAAGCTTGCTGGGCGACCTTAGGCAAGTCACATGCTCTCAACCTCACAAAGTTGTTGTGAGGAAAACTGGAGGAATGATTTCGGTCTCCGCTGGGGAGAAAAGTGAGGTCTAAATGAAGTAAACAAAATAACTCGTATATGTAACTGATCACTAAAATCAGCCTTGTTACTGGAGGACTGGAAAGTACCAAATATTACCCTGATTTTTAAAAAGGGATCCATTAAAGGGTCTTAATGATCCTATCTTTAACAGTCAGCAAATTGACCTAGAACAAATGTTAGGCTAACAGGACTGTAACTTCCCAAAAAGCCCCAGACCCCTTTACCTTTCCTCACAAGAAGTGTGCTCCTTAATCATCTTGGTTGCCCTCTTCTGCACTTTTCCTAGCCCTTCAATATCCTTTTTGAGATATGGGAACCGGAACTGTACTTCTCAGTTTATAAAAGAGATGGCTAAGGGAGGAGATGACAGAGGTTTATAAAATTATGCATGGAGGGGAAGGATGCGGACAAAGAGAATTTTTTTCTCCCTCTTCCAAAACACTAGAACTGTGGCGCCCTGTGGAGTTGACAGGCAAGAAATCCAAGACAGATGAAAGGATGGACTTGTTCACCCAATAAACAATTAAATTCTGATATTCACTGCCAATGAATGTAGTGACAGCTGGGAGGATGGATGGCTTTGAAAGGGGGTTAGACAGCATACAGAGGTCCACCGATGGCTACTGGCTACGGTGGTAAAAGAGGCAGCAAAACTCTGAATATTTTGATCGTTTATAGCCTACCTTTGTCACAGATTCAAGGTGGATTACAGAGTAGTACAAAGAGAGAAAGTAGTCAGACAGTATAGGGCAGGGGTGGCCAAACTTGTTTAATGTAAGAGCCATAGAATAAATGTCAGATGTTTGAGAGACACAAGACATGAACAAATATTAGGTAAAGCTAAAGGTTTCCCTTGCTTGAAAGCCAGTCGAATCTGACTCTAGGGGGCAGTACTCATCTCCGTTTCCAAGCCGAAGAGCCAGCGCTGTCCGAAGACATTCCCGTGGTCATGTGGCCGGCATGACAATGCTGAGGCACTTGGAGCACTGTTACCTTCCCACCGAAGCGGTACCTGCTTATCTACTTGAAATTTCTTGCTTTCGAACTGCTAGGTTGGCATGAGCTGGGACCAAGGACGTGAGCTCACTCCATCACACGGCACTCGGGTCTCAAACTGCCGAACTACAGACCTTCCAGTCTGCAGCTCAGCGCATTAACCTCTGAGTCACCACGGCCCCACAAACAAATATTACACACATATTTTTATTGAAAAATATGCAAATTTGCTTTTTATTAACATTAAATTAGACTGTGTGAAAGAGCCACATGTGGCTCCCAAGCTTCAGTTTGGCCACCTCTGATATAGGGCATTGGGTGGATAATGCTACAGGTTTGTTAGTGCAACATTTTAAAAAGCAAGCAACGATGTGGCCATAGAGGAGCGGTCCCCAACCTTTTTGGGCCTGCAAGCACCAACGGAATTTTATTTATTCATTTATTTATTTATTTATATCTTCGATTTCTATACCGCCCTTTACTCGAGGGTCTCTGGCCGGTTTACAGGTATATGGCCTAAGTGCCTAATTAGTTCCTATCCTAGGGCCACAATTCGACTGGGGGAGGGGCTACCTATCGACACCCGAGCGGCGCGGTCCTGTTGTATTCCACGAGCGGGCTTCTGTTGTTTCTTCCTGGCACCTTAGGACGGGTCGACGACATCTCCCGGCAGGCTCCTGATGGACTCCTCCGGCACACGGCGGCTCCCGATTGCAGTTCCGGCCTTTGTCCCTTAGGCTCCGCCGCACTGCATCGTCACGCTGCCGTCCTGCCGCCGTAGCTCCGCCTTCATCCGGTCTCCGTCGCCGCCGCATCCACGGCTCGCCTCTGCTCCACCGCCGTATCGCTGCCGCCGCCACCAACACTCCTGGCACACACCATCAGAAGGGAGGGTGCCCCCTGCCAACCTAGGGCAAGTACCCATTTGTCTACTTGTGGTTACGCTTTCGAGCCACTGGGTGGGTGGGAGCTGGGACTTGGGCCAGGAGCTCACCCTGGCCGCGGTGGGTCTCGAACAGCCATAGTGGCTGTTCGCTAGTGTTGTTAATGCAGGCGTTAAACTGCCTGCGCCACCGCTCCCTATTTTGAGAGGGAGTGGAGAGCGCCACCACAAAATGGCTGCCACAGGAGTCAGAGCCAAAGACTAAAATGGCTTCTGCAAAAGACGGAACTGACTGCAGCACTTCCCTCCCCACTTTGCAGCCATGGGAAACCATATCATTTGAGTGAAGGGAACTCGGAACAAGCCCTGACTTACTATGGCTCCACTCACTTTCTGAAAAGCTTGGCGGGCACCAGGGGAAGTATTAGTGGGTGTCATCATGCCTACAGGTACCACATTGCGGTGGAGAAACAGATATGATTTAAAAAAAACTCCTTGCAACAGGAAGGAGGTCTCTTTTCCTTGGGTGCTGAGGCCATGAGAGAAGGCAGGACTCCCAACTAAGGACACAGCCGTTGACCATGTGGTTGGCTTGGACAGTTGAAGGGAGCTTCAAGGTAATGCAACTATATAGAGATCTGTAACTTAAAAGTTAAAGAGCCTGTCATATATTTTAACATCCGGATAGGGTGTGTATAGAGACAGGGACAGAGAAATTGCATTTTTACCCGTTTCTTTTGTATGCCTTGCTCAAATCTGGCGCTGTGCTAAAAGTCTGCTTATGAACGTTTTCTTTCTAATAAATACTTTTAGTTCTCTGTGCCATATAGACCTCCACTGTCTCAGACATGGTGATCTCAAAGGAGCACCAGGAAGAAGGCCATCAGTTGGCAAGCGGCTATTCCTCCAAGGGCTATTCCTCCAAAGCAGTGAACTGTTGCCATGGTGACCAGGCACTGGTCAGCGAGAGACACAGAGGCAAGGCCTCAGAACTTGGAAGGGAAGCTGGGGGTCCTGACCCTCCCCGTGAGCAATTCTGGCTAACGGTCAGGTGGTGGCAGTGGGCTATTCAAAAGTGGAAGAAAAGACCCTCCAGGGGTTGAGAAACAGCTAGGAGGGCTGAGCGGAATAGGGCCTGCAGGCCAGAGCAGGCCTGTTCCGCCACAGCGTAGGTATGACGTTATGCATGGTTGGGAAAGAGAGAGGGCAAGAAGGATAGTCTGATCTGGTTGCCTGGCAGAGGTTGACTGGATGGCAGGCTGGCAAAAGAAAAGCAAAATGGAAGAGTAGAAGGCAGTCGAGCAAGATAGCAATTTGCCCCCACCCCTGTCAGACTCCCATCGCATCAACGAAGCACACACTTGTAGAAAAGGTTTTACTTTTATTTGAAGCAATAGGTGCATAACAGGATCACTGTTCAGAATGAGGCATAAGCATGGATCCCAATAGATTATAGTAAATTCAAAAAGCTGAGGCCCAATTGCGGGACTTCCCGCGCGCGCCCCATGAGCCTGGGAAGCAACGCTCCTACTTAATCATAACATACTGCTTCTCACGGATAACACCATGAGATCATGCAAGCTACTACCCTCCAGCAACCACCTGCGGCCTTGAGAGATACGGACGTTCCGACAACTAGGCAATTAAGCGCATAAACAGGCATACATGGGAAAGTGAAAGCAAACAAGCGCGTACCTAGAGAATAGAGATACAGAAGAGCATACACAGACACTGGTGAACTCCAAGAGCATACACAGAGTATATGGAAACATATTGGCAGCTTGCTGACAACCCCCCATACACCACCTGAGAAGGCTACCTCAGCTTACCTAACGGTACAGCCATCTTGCCTGTAAACAAACTACTGAAGAGTCTGGGTTGTTTTCCCCCCTTCTCCTGAACTTGTGTGCAAGTCAGGATAGGATTTATCTATTTTTACACTTGGAGATTAGCGGTTGTTGATATCAACTTGGCAGGCCGCTGAGGAGACAAGAAGAAAATAACTTTGCAGTTTGAAGAACCAGAAAGATTTGCCTCAACAGCCGTGAATCGTTTCATTCGGCTTTGGACAGAACGAAACTGTCGCCTCGATTCTCAGGCTGTATTTCGAATGAAAACCCAAACGTAGCTGGTATTTCTATATCAGGATATGAGTTTTAATAACCTAATAAGGCCGCAAAGCTTCTGAGATTTGTGGCCTAAAGTTTCTCCTTTATCCAAAGCTCAGGGATTCTGAGAATAGCAAATCGCTACAGATACTGGAAAGTAACTGTGACATTTACCACATGGAGGGGGGGGGAAGAGTGATATAGAGACACCATAGCAATAAGTATCTTCAAATACTTTTTTTTTTTGAGAGAGATCAGCAGCTCTGTCAAGTACTCTTCCATTTGAACATAACCTTTAAAAAAATGTTTAGATTTATTATACCTCACTTTTCTCCCCAGGGGGGACCCAAAACAACTTATAACATTTATCCTGCCTCAGTTTTGTCTTCACAACGGCCGCTCTGTGTGCTAGGTCAGGCTGAGAGAGAGTGACCACACCAAGGCCACCCAGTGATCTTTCATGACAGAGCAGGGATTTGAACCTGGGTCTTTCAGGCTGGAGTCCGACACTCTAAACACTACACCGTGGTGGCTCTCAATTTATGGACACTTGCTGTCTAATTAGCAGCAGTGGGCCACAGTTACTGCTTGGATGGTAGACAACCAAGGAGGGTTGGGATTGTTATGCAGAGGCAAGCAATGACAAACCAACCTTTTCTCATCTCTTGCCTTGAAAACTCCATGGTTTGGGGGGGGGGTGCTCCATGAGTTGGTTGCAACTCGATGGCACACAATTATTATTATGAATTGTCACCAGTGTTCCCTCTAAACTGAGTTAGTGTGAGCTAGCTCACAGTTTTTTAGCCTCCGGCTCACGTGTTTTTGTCTTAGCCCCGGAAGGATGGCTCCAGAGCAAACTAATTTATGCCGCAGCCAAATCGCTCGCTCACAACTTTAATGCCAGTAGCTCACAAAGTGGAATTTTTACTCACAAGACTCCACAGCTTAGAGAGAGCATTGATTGTCACAGGCAAATATTTGACTGGTAGATGGTGTTCTGCAATTCGAGACCTAGCCAAGTTCTCGGGAACTGCAGATGTATCTTTGCAGGATTCTTGCTGTTCCAAGCAACACTTTCTTTTGGAGCTGAGCTGGTATTATTTGCTCAATACCCAGAATGTCCAGGTGTTTCTTGAGACTTCTAGGCACTGCTCCAAGGGCTCCAATGACAACTGGCACAATGGTAACCTTCTTCTCCCAGAGGCGCTCTATTCATAGGTCTTGGTATTTGGTGATCTTCTCCTGTTCTTTCTTTTCTATTTTGCTGTTCCTTGGGATTGCAATGTCAATGATTCAAAACCTATGTCTCATTTTTTCATACAATTGTGATATCATGGGTGTTATGTTCCAGGTGTTTATTTGATTGTAATCAGAAATCCCTAAGAATCTTTGTTTCATCATTCTCCATGATCTTGTCTAATTTATGCTCCCATGAATTTCTCGCTGATGGTAAGCTAAACTTCTTGTGAAGATTCCAGTGCAACATAGCCACTAAGTTCTATCATGACATTCTTTATAGTCAGCTTGAGCAATTTTACTGTAGGCACTGACCAATGTGGTTGATTGTTTCATCCTTTGTCTTGCAAAGTCAACTTTTGCTGTTATCACTGGTCTTCTGAATCTTAGCTGCCATATTATTCCTTTCGAGTACCTGCTTTGTGCAGCCAGAATGAGTCCTTCCATTTCTTTCTTCAAGTGCCTATTTTGGAGCCACTTCCAGATGTTTCCATTATTGACTTTATTCTCTGTCTTTCAAATATTGCCCATGCAAGTGCTTTGTTTCCAGCTATCAAAATGAGTTTTAGTTTCAATCTTTTTGTAATGTCCTTTAGTTTCTGTACCCTTAAACAGGGGTCATTTCCTGCAGGAGCGCACAGGAGTGGAGCTCCGGCAGTAAGGAGCCCAGGGGGCAGGCACATGCAACAAGCCCCACCCCCTGCTCGCAGCAGCCCTCAGTTGAGCCATGAGGAGCAAGAAGCAAACAGGTAAGCTGCAGAGCCCCCCCC